>NW_003546437.1:103685-109366 GCF_000090795.2 Amphimedon queenslandica | reverse complement strand
AGAGTTAGAGACTAATGATTATGATCTTCCTTGTGATACTTCTACTTCTAGTGATGCTGAGTCTGATTAGTCTCGCTAGCCAGACCATTCCCCAGCCTACAGTCATTGGGGTGGACGGAAATGGCTGTAGGCTGCGGAATGGTCTGGCTAGCGAGACTAAAGTCTCATAGTCAATCACGAAGTCACACTCACAGCACATGCACAGAGGATGACAATGGTTGAAAAATTAAATATTGCGAGGCCCCTAATATTACGGGAGAATGTAGTTCCGCGCAACGGAAAAAAGTGGGCGTGGTCAAAATTACGGTGCGCTTCGCACGCCATTTTATTCTCTTCCTTGCCCACCTGCTGCTACAATCCTGGAACCACCTATGCATGTTACACATTTAAATGGGGCTTAACCATGGGATAAAACGATTTACTGGACAAGGTAAAATGATACAATTTTAACGATAAATGATCTTTTTCATAGGTCTTGAGAAAAAGAATCATGTTGCCAGAAGGAATTGTTTTTCTAGTAATCATTTAGATGCACCAAAAGAGATACTTGTAACAGATGCTAGATTGCACATGCTGTCACAATATAAAAGACTTGAACACATATATAACAAGAAAAATGAGGATTACTGGTGCTATAAAATATATGAAAAAAAAACTCGTAAGGCTGATGACCTCACAAACTAAGTGATATAGTACAGTATATATAACATATGACATGAAAATAATACAATCTAAGAGGTAGAGTATTTGATTAGTAGTAGTTGACAAATTCGTAGCTGAACTAGCCACACAAGAATCTTTGCACTGAAGCTGTATTGTGTCGTTACTGTCTTTAACTTGAAAGTAAATGGCAAGTAAATCAATATTAATGGATTCAGCAAACCATAGTACCAACTTGCAACTTTCTCTCAACTGAGCAATTTTTAGCCTTTTCTGTCAATCCTCAACTTCATTGATCGCTTCCCATTTATTTTGAAAACATTTGCTTTGAGTAATTGTGTCAAGTTGTTTTACTAAATGGGAAATCATTACGTCATTGAAAACTACAGCCTTCCTGAAATGAAACAACCGTATAGAGGTACTAAAGGATATTAACTTACTCAAGATTTTCTACTTTGTTTTCTAATAACCTGACTTCTTCTTCAAGTGATGACAGCTGAACAACATCACTATGACATACACTTATGATAATATTCTTGTGTAATACAAATTCTCTTATTTTTACAGGGAGCCTGGCAGCTCTATGTGAAAGATCAAAACATCTAACAATAAGGTGTTGATGAAAGGATGACTTCGAAGTTAAAGATTGTAATTGTATTGGAATGTGCATTGAAGAGAGATTGCTGTTTAAGTTCTCCATGAGTAGACATGTTTTGGACTCCAGCTTCCACAAGTACAAGAGCTTATTGGGAATCAGCAGACAGCAAATGACATTACTGGCAGTAGATTCTTTATTAGCTTGTGCTGCCAATAGTTTTATTTGACAAGACATCAGTGATACCTCAGTACAGACAGCTGCAGCGTAGTAGGCTATGGCGGCGCATATAAAATATATAATAATATTTATAATACTGAAATGTACTAGTGATTTTTCGTGTACTGTATATTTTCTTATTATAAATCAACAGAAAAACTTTAGTTCTTATTATAGGAAACTTGTAGTACTTAAATTATTTTCGTTATAATGAATAAGTATGTCAAAGTTGTTCTCAATGTGTTAGGACAGTCCCATTCCACCCAGTACTAACAATGGTGCCTATATACTAGGAGCTTCTGAAGTGGAAATGTGCCGAAGAAAGTTTCTATGTTCTTCCCTTTTTTTCCCTTTTAGAAGAAATGATATAATTAGGCATGTAAAGTGGACTTAAAGTTGGACATAACATAATCATAAAGTACTGTACCAGCCTCTTCCAATGTGATAGATTATATCTTGGACCATGAAGAATACAGATAATTTACAGTTAAGTTTTGTTCCTTGTCAAGACATGATGCCATCCTGAATGAAGTTTCTTTTACAAGACATGCATGGTGCAAATACACATTAAAAGACCACATAAAAACATTGCAATGTGCAAAAAATTATTTTTGTATTGTTCGTGATAACATGCAAGCACACAACAAAAGATGCATTGGCAAGCATCCATTTACAATGATTAAAGAAAGTACTTACTGTGGCTATAATTAATGATATAATCATCAAAGAAATATACAGTATGTAAACTAGAATCATAACCTATAACAAAATACATAAGATATCTGACAATACTCTCCATCTTACTACCTATTACATTGCTAAGACTACAATAATATGAATCTTATACATAAGTATACTGGCACGTCTTACCAAGTGACACAACAACTGATCAAGGAGCTGCAACAAAACATTAAGTTACATTTAATAAAGAAATTAATTTAGTTACTACAATCCAAATCCAGAATTGCCTTTAATTACACTGCACATTCCAATATCAAGCAAAGTATTGCTGAATCAGCAAATCATTTCTAGCTGTAATTGCCTGCAAAGCATAGTAAAAGAAACATGAAGAGAAAGCTCACAGGCTAATAACAACAATAGCACAAACAGTAACGGTGAACAAACTTTATTACCAATCACATCAAACCTGACAACTTAATACCACATTGTTGTCCTTGTGCGAAGCAAGTACCTGTAAAAAGCATAAATGTGACATACTAACTAATAATGACAATGGTAGCATCTACAATGTTTCTGATTGGATCATACATGTATGAGCATGCATGTATTTTAGACATAATATTGCTAAATATTGCTATCCTCAGTTACGATACTTTCATGACCTACTTAATATAAAAAAACACTGAGTACCTGAACAATTTCCAATGTGCAAACAATATTTTTTTGTTAATGAGAACATGCATGTGTTACAACAATCAGCAATAAAAGATGCGCAACATCAGCTCACAAGCATTTACTATGCGCACAGCATTGATGGCAGTATCATTCAAATGTGCAGTCAGCCAGCAAGCATTAACTTAATAATGCGCACAACATTGATGGCAGCATTTTGAGCAACATCAGCTGGCAAGCATTTCCTTAAATGTAGTGTGCACAGCATTGATGGCAACATTAACATGCATGATGATCATTATTATATGTACAGAATCACAAATTGAATAATACTACATGTATAACAACAAATTTTAATGTCACTCAAAGTTTTTTTTTGTCAGGATTGCAAAACTTTTCGGCAGAGCCCCATCCATAAACACTTGTTATTTGAAGTAAACACGTAGTACAATCCACAAACAAGATTCAGATTTGACAAAGACAGCTCCCTCCTTTTCTAACTCTGTCCCACGTAAATGATAGGCACACAAATTTGAATCAATGCTAAACCTTAGTAAACAGTAAACCTCTTTTTACCATCTCCCTGTCCATCATAAACAACAAGTACACAATATTCACTATTATACATTGATTAATTGCACTTCCTGAATTAAGTTAGATTTTCATGTACTGAGCAGTACTGGATGGATACGCACCAATGGTTTTCACACATACTCAAACATCATTCACATTGCATTAGCAGGAAATACAAGTCACATCAAACAACCAATATTTTTAAAATGATGGACCTCCCATTCACCATATCCACTTCCATCAACAATATTATTAATGCTTAAGAAATATTTATAGACTTAACTCCTTGGAAATGACTAGTACCAACAAGCTTCAAATACAAAGCAGGTGTATCATTATCACGCCATATAAAGTTTGGGTTCCATATCTAGCCAAGCCAACAAAAGTAGGAGTAAGTGAATATGAATATATGGTTGTACCTGTGGTGGTTATCTGCTCATTGTTATTCATTATAGTTGCCACAAGTTCACACGTGGTCAACAACTATTTAATATACATACACACACATTAATCAGTTAGTCTAATCGTTCTTTCGTTCTTCGTCTCGTTCTACTATCAAGTATCAACTCAAGAATTTGTCTCATCATTGCTCTCACTGCACTCTTAGAGATAACGTCTCAAAAGATCAGATACGATTATGTGGTAGCTTCTCTATTGCCTGAGGTAGCTGTGGAGGTACGTGATCTGGTACTCAAAGCCCCTGACTCTGACCAGTATGATAAGCTGAAGGAAGCACTTATTGAAAGGACAGCTGCTTCAGAGCAAAGGAGGCTGCAGCAACTCTTTACTGGAGAAGAGCTCGGGGACAGCAAACCTTCCCAACTCCTCCGCAGGATGGAGCAACTGCTCGGGCAAGCTGCTGAGGCTGCTCCAGCATTCCTGAAGGAGCTCTTTCTGCAGAGACTTCCTAGTGGTGTCAGGATGGTGTTGGCTTCAGCTAAAGTACTAGCAGAGCTCGCTCTCTTGGCTGATAAGGTTATGGAGGTTTCTTCTCCAACGTCACCACCACCCATTAATAGCATGACTGAGAATAGTACTTTCGCCACAGAGGTAGAACAGCTAAGGGAAGAGGTAGCCCGTCTCACTCATCTAGTGAAGAGAGCCAGTAGAGCACCGCATGGACGATCTCCTCATCCCCATTGTCATCCCTTCCCAAGGAGGACATCATCTGAAGATCCTTCATCTAAACTATGCTGGTACCATGAACAATATGGTGACCAAGCTTGTAAATGCAGGGAACCTTGTTCTCGAGCGGGAAATGTCCCAGCGAGCCGCTAGTGGCGACAAGCGCTGCTGGCCATTATTCCAGTCGCCTGTTTTATATTTCTGATATGAATATAGTACCCCACTTCCTTATTGATACTGGAGCAAAAGTGAGTGTTCTACCCCTTGCTTCTCACACTAAGAGGTATCGCCTAAAACGTACCCTACAAGCTGCTAATGGGGCAGCTATTGCTTCATATGGTACTCAGTTGTTAACTCTCAACTTGGGTCTTCGCAGAACTTTTATTTGGGTTTTCCTAGTTGCTGATGTAACTACCCCGATAATTGGAGCTGACTTCTTGAGACATTTTGACCTTCTGGTGAATATGAGGCGCCATGAGCTAATTGACAAGGTCACCTGTATGGAGGCAAAAGGGAAACCTTCTCAAACCTCCCTCTGTCTCACTTTACTGCCTCCCACTGACCACAATGATTTCCAGTCACTCCTTAAGGGCTTCCAGCAGTACTGCAGCCCAATCTCCATCACCACATTAAACACCGGTCACCCACCATATATAAACAACTGGCCCACCTGTTTATTCAACACCTAGAAGGCCCTCCCCTGACAAGTTGAAGACAGCTAAAAATTAATTTCAACTCATGCTGCATTTAGGGATTATTAGACCTTCATTCAGTAGTTGCACATCTCTTAATATGGTCCCAAAGAAATCAGGAGACTGGCGTCCCTGTGGAGATTACCATGCCCTCAATAAAGTTACAGTCCCTGATCATTATCCAATACCTCATATTCAGGATTTTACTGTTAAACTCCAAGGTACTACAATATTTACTAAGTTAGACTTGGTTTCGAGCGTACCATCAGATCCCGGTGGAACCATCAGACATCCCAAAGACAGCTATAACAACTCCATTCGGACTTTTCGAGTTTGTTTGCATGCCGTCAGGGTTGAGGAACGCAGCTCAGTCTTTCCAACATTTTATTGATCGAGTACTCCAGGGTCTTCCATACTCTTATGCATATATTGATGATGTTTTAATTGCCAGCAATACGAGAGAG
>NW_003546437.1:67554-103134 GCF_000090795.2 Amphimedon queenslandica | reverse complement strand
GCAGCAGCTCAACATAGTGACAAGGAGCTAGAGGCATTTTTCAAGAATTCTAACTCTCACTCTCTCATACTCCGCCCAGTACCACTCCCATACTCAGACACTTCGGTCGTCTGTGACATGTCTACAGGGACAGCCTGCCCATTTATTCTGAGTACCTTCCTGGAACAAGTTTTGCAAGACTACACGCCCTATCCCATCCAGAAATTAGAGCTTCCCAATGCTTAGTCACTTCCCGTTTTGTCTCGCCAGGGATTAATTCAGATGTCCAGAAGTGGGCGCGGCAGAGTTTTCAGTGTCACCGTTCTAAAGTTCATCGACATAATGTCACACATCTTTCTCAATTCCCTACTACTCGTCACAGATTCACAAATATTCATATTGATTTAGTGGGTCCACTCCCTCCATCTCGTGGTTTTACATACCTACTCACCATGATTGACAAGATGGTCTGAAGCAGTCCCTCTTGCTGATTGCACTGCTTCATCAGTAGCTCTAGCCTTTGTGACTCATTGGGTTGCTCGTTTTGGGGTCCCAGTTTCTATCACTACGGACCAAGGTCGGCAATTCGAGTCATCCCTGTGGTGACAGTTAATGTCTGTTCTTGGTTCCCATCGTATTCGGACTACAGCATATCATCCAATTGCCAATGGACTAGTGGAACGCTTACATAGACAGCTGATAGCAGCTATAAAGTGTCTCCCATCTCCACACAATAGGCTATCAGGTCTGCTTTGGATCTTACTAGGGATCAGAAGTGCTCCGAAGGAGGATCTTTGTTGTTGCTCAGCTGAGTTGGTGTATGGCACGACTTTACATATTCCAGGGGAATTCATCTCTCAATACAAGCATAGATATTAGAGTTTAAAGGAAAGGGATAGGAAACCACGGAAATTATTACAGGCATATGATGCGTATCCTAGCAATGAATCCGGTACGTCGATACCACGAAATAGTTTTGACCACAAAATGGTGGTTTATTGCGGCAGTTTGCTATCTGTAAAACCGTGATTTATTTTACAACTATTCTTTATCTAGGCAATTTGCAAAGCCCAAGATTTCATCTTTCCTTTGCTACTCGTTCATGAAGTGTGCGATAGAAAATGACTTGTAAAAGTGCTACAGTATTGATGTAGTTTCTGTTAAATTTGTTTTGTACCTTTATCTCTGACATTTTTACTGCACTGTATAATTGAAGTTCATAATTATTTGAATAACGTGAGCAGCAAGGTAACTAGACACTTTTATGAATAAAATAGCTTATCACTGAAAGATGAGAGCCATATGTTGACTCCAAAATTGACTTTGTTTTGTACCCTTAACAAGAAAGCAACAAATGATCTAGCTGTAGAAATTTTTCTACAGTTATCTATTGCCATTACGCAGGTAACAGAGGTACTTTCACCTCTATATTCTAACATACAAATAAATAAGGCTTATTTTTCTTTTTTATGAATATTAAATTGGACAAAATAGTAAAACACATTAAGGTGTGTATCCATGGCGTATCCACAGCAACCGACTGGTCAGTAACCGTTACTGTAGTGACTAGTCCACAACGCACTGTCCAATCATCAGTATAATCATTTCAGTCAACTTCTTGTAACAGTCCACACCAACATTAACTTTCATTTAACTACCTCACATTGTCTTCAAGGTATGAGAAAATCCATTAAATTTAACAGCACTCAATATGATAAAAAAAGTTAATGATAATGTGCTAAGTTATGTAGCATGACTGATTATCTTAGTAATCAGTGTCGGAGGTTTCTTTTTTACAAGTAATTATTTATAGTAACAGGCATCATGACCAATGGCCATCATCTTTTTATTGTACTTTTTCTTTGGAACAATTGAAATAAGCACTATGTTAATATCCATCATTCTGCATGCACATGCAATGTCATCTTTAGTGCAGTATTAAATTCAGTAATGTACGTTATTGTAATAATTATTTATTTTATAGATGGGCAGAAAACAATTATTTACTAATAGAAAACAGCACAACAGAATCACCCTTAATTGACAACAGGAAAAACTAAAAACAACTTTAAAACAACCAAGCAGTGCAAAAAGAATGTCACCATCTTTATCCTCAACATCAACATCTTTATCTTCAACATCAACATCTTCAACACCAATGCAGACTAGACACATTAACCCTGCAGACTACGCAAAATACAGCAAAATTCAATACCAACTGGGTTGTGTTTAGCAGTTTCAAGTAACAGTCAAAAAATAGTCTTATGCCATCTTGAACAAAAAAGTAAAAAACCACGAATACTGTTTACAATTTCAATAGATAAGCAGATGTCTTACTCTATTTCTGCATTCAATCACAAAAATATTTTTCTGAAAGAGAAATATGATATGAGTAGCAGTGATGAAGTTTACAAAATGTTATGATGTATTTTGAAGCTCAAGGTATGTCCAGGCAACTATGACGATAAATATCAACAATTAGCAGAACAAAAAGGACACTTTACAGACAGACATGGTAAGTGAATATAGATTACTGACATGTATAAATGTGTTAAAATTGTCACAATCTTTTGACACAAATAGGATTCATCATTGCTACAGTGGATGATTATCCGACAATTACTATACGTCATCGAGATTGCCTCATTTTACATGAGAAACCAACAAGATGCTCAATTTGTATTCAATACCGAAAAACGTTGAATAAGTCAATCTCAAGTAAACCAACAGCAAAGTCAGGAAAAAAGCAGACCAATCACAGATTCATGGGCAAATCTGACATGATTGTTAAAATTGACTTATTACAATCTCAAATACGAGACAGAGATTCAATTATTAATAGTCTCGAAAGAAGAATTGAATGCGACAATAAAAGAAGAATCCTTAATGATGCTACACATCATGATTTTCTACAAATAATGCAAAAAAATCACAACAAAATGGTAGCATCATATCCCAAAGATAGCTTCCAATATATTTTTTGGATGAGCCAATATAAGGCTGCAATGCAATCATCAAGCAAGCACTATCGATGGCACCCAGCAATGATTAAAGTTTGTATCTTCCTCAGCCATAAATCATCAAAAGCTTATGAATTGCTTCGAAAGACCAATGGCATAATTTTACCTTCTCAGCGCACACTCCGAGATTACACTCATGCTTTCAAAAGTTCTTTTGGATTCTCTTCCAATTTAGACAATCAACTCATCAATAGTTCCAACGTCACCACACTTCAACCACACAGAAGCACATTACTCTCATTGGCGATGAGATGTACATAAAAGCTGTGTTAGTTTACAAACAAAGTGGTGAATTAATAGGCTTTAGCGATCTTGGTGACATTAATAACCACTTACTACAGCTAGAGCAGAAATATAAAGATCCAGCAACTGCAAACAAAGAGCCCGAATTTGCATCAACAATGATGACTATCATGATAAGAGGGCTTTTCACCAGCTCACTTTTCCCTATGTATCATCTACTGTGACGGGTGAGCAGTTAGTTCCTTTATTCTATGAGGCTATAATGCATGTTGAAAGATGTGGATTGAAAGTAACTTGCATAACTCTTGATGGCAACTGAGTAATAGAAAGTTCTTTAGCATCATCGGAACAATAAAAACAAATGAAATAGGCCACAAATTCAAAACCCATTTAGTGATAGATCTGACACTCATGAGGTATTCCTCTTTTCAGAACCACCACACCTTTTGAAGACAGCACAAAATTCTCTTGCTAAATCCTAAAAGGAATACAAGGAACATGCATACATAATAATTAGAGTCTAATATAATTTAAACCATTTACTATAGCTAAATGGCAAGTCAATTAGTTGGGAGCACATTAAACAGTTATATAGTTTAGTGACTGAGACTAAAGAGCTATCAACTGTACACAAATTAAAGTTTGAGCATATATATCTCACTGGATTCTCAAAAATGCAACTTGACCTGGCTGCAGAGGTAACAGCTTACATGCATGTATGCTAATCAGAAATTACATTTATATAATAGGTACTTAGTCAAAGTGTAGCTTGTGGACTGAGGCTACACATAAAGGATGCCAAGGAGACAGCAAATTTTGCTGAAAAATTTGATAAATTTTTCAATATTCCAGATGTTAAGAGCTATTATGAGTCAATACAGAAACTAAAGAAGTTCAAACAGCCATACAGATGGGGAAATGATGCAAGGATTGAGGTACATTCTAATTAAAATGCAAATTTTTATTTTTTATACATCTAATGTAGTGGCTTAAGGAGTTTTTGGAATGGTTAAAAAGCTGGGTGGAGCAAGCAAAAAGGAGGACTGACCTAAGAAAAAGTGAAAAAAACAAACTGGTTTTAAGTAGTGAAACACTTTTTGGAGTACGATTAACAGGTTATATATAATATTAACAACAATAATTTATCTTAATCAATAGTTTATTCATTCAGTGACTTAATAAAGTATATATTCACCATACCTTCAGTCAAGTCATTTCTCAGTGAACAAATATCGCAAGACCCACTGGAGAAATTTTTTGGAGAACAGCGTCAGAGAGGCCGAACTAATAAAAGTCCAACAGTTGACCAGTTTTTAAAGAATAGCCAGACTCAGAGAGTTGTTGGTAGCTTTAAAATTGACACAGCGAAGGGAAACACCAGAGGAACAAACATTGACAACATCTCAGCAGTACATGTATCTTCAGAACCTCTGCCAAAAAAAGAAGACTTACTAAAGGTTAGACTTCATCAATTCAATTGATAAAAATTTTTCAAAAATGTTTTAGTAGGTACAATATCAGAGATGAATACTCAGTCATCAGAATTTGATAACATGCCAGGTTAATATTTAAAATGTCTTCACAGATAATAAATTTTCATTAGATGGTAGTACTAGCGCACTGAACGATGATGAGGCTACTTCATTTCAAGCATCAGAAGTATCTATACTTGGTATAAAAAATTTTAATAATAATAATAATGTAGTAATAACATCATGTATAATTAAATGCAATTTCACCTTATAGGCATCATTTGACACTCACTGCAAAATGAAGAATTTGATTTTGAACATGTTCCTGATCCCTCCTCTTTTGCCACACAGCTCCGTGCAGCAATGCAAGTAGTAAAAGCTGTCTCACCACGCTCACACACTCGTCCATCCTATGTCGACAAAAACCTCAATGACTGTTCACATGTTTTTCGACACGATACACTTCGTTCCACATTACAACACCTGTATGATGGACATTTCAAAGTAGTGAAGAAGACTGATAAATACTTCACACTGGTAATGAATGGCAAACAGAGTAATGTTTCTATAGTTAGAATCAAGCCAGCTTATGGTGAGTGTGACAATTCATCTACTCGTACTCCCCTCCCTCACTCTCCTCCCATCTCTCCTTCCCCCACTTCACTCACTTCTACTGCTACTACTACTGCTAAGAGCAACCGAGCTCTATTGATACCTCTCCCCCAACTCTTCCTCATCCCATTCTCAAAACTGCTAATTCTCCAGTACGAACCACTCTTTCAGGTCGTCATGTACACTGGCCAACTCACCTAGGAGCCTACTGTTGAACATTTACGTTCACTTTGTTCACTGGAGGGGGAGTACTTTGGTGGTTATAAGCTCATTGTTATTCATTATAGTAACCACGAGTTTACACGTGGTCAACAACTATTTAATATACATACACACACACATTAATCACTCAGTCTAATCGTTCTTTCGTTCGTCGTCTTCGTCTCATTCTACTATCAAGTATCAACTCAAGAATTCGTCTCATCATTGCTCTCACTGCACTCTTAGAGAACTGATCTTTGTTATCATTATCTTTATCATTTCTGTAACTTCTCTTTCCCTCATCTCTCTTATGAACTATCCCCAATCTTCCTTCCTTTTCTCATTTCTCTCTAAATCCTTTCTTCCTTCTCTTTTTATTGTCCTTGGCTGTTTTTCTAATAACAGTTGTTACGACCACACTACATACCTAATATTTTATACTGTAATAATCTGTGTCAGTGGCCCACACAATTCCTGTACATTTTGAACTTACTTATGTTATCATATATGCTTAAATATCTGGTTGCACTTATGTGCTATTAAACAATTCTTCAAAGTTGGACATATTGCTAAAATTGCTTTTGCAATTCGTAATGTTGAGAAATTGACCCTGTAATGAGATATGAAAGGGCAAAAAGTAAACAGTTCCCATCACCAGGAACATCAAGAGTACTATCAGGAACTCTTTTATCTGACATTGGTGCAGTTAGACTACCAGGTAAGATTGTAGCAGCTGTTACAAACTTAAGGTTTAAAATCTCGCACCACCTTTTTTCAAATTTCTCATTACTAGGGTAGTAACCATAATCCCATTGTCTCCTTCTCAATATCTGTGTTGGGATGCTCTTCATAAGTAATGATGAAATCATCTTTTTTTGGATTACTTAGTCTTCAATTTAATGCTTGACAGTTTTATAGATACAATCAGACTACTACTACAACAGTCATTTTCTCAACACACTTGCTTTATCATCTTTCAGTTTACATTTAATGTTTGTGAGTTTAAAAGATACAATCAGACTACTACAAGTATCATCATCTTTGCCATTAAATTTTGTCGTTAGGTCTTTTAAATTAATTGAAACAATTTATCATCATTTTTTCAGCAAGGCAATACCAAAGCAGTATTGTTAGTACTACTGCCTATATCAACTTTTCTTTATTTGCGGCAAGGATTGGTTAAAGCATTATCATTATATACTTTACTCTTCTTTAGGTAATTAGACTTTTGTAAATCAGTACTCATACGTTTATTGCTAGTAACAGAACTGTTATTGGTACTTTGTACATGATATACAGACACCTTGGCATTCTTACTGCAAGGTTAACCATCATCAATTACACCAGTCACTTGAATCTCTCTTCTTTCCTTTACTTTTCTTGATTTGAGGTAAGTCTTTTCAAAATTTACTTCTCAGCCTGTTAATTTCATTAATGCACGGATTACTAACTTTAACAGAGAGAGGATCAAATGATAATAAATGTAATCCATTTAATGTACATACACGAGACAATGCAATATATGCCATACCATCCCCAAAAACATCATTCAATAAATCAATAATGGCTGTATCTAGTAGGAGGCCCTGACATTTATGTATAGTAATAGCATAAGAAAGTATAATGGGAAACTGTTTCCTATGTACATACAAGTTCTTAGATAGCATAAATCTAGATGTTACCCTTTCTATGTCACAAGGTATATCAATATGATGAAATTTAATTGATATGCATTTAGCATAAATACCCATTACTGTACCAATGGCACCATTAACTAATTCTACAGTGACATGAATATTACGTCTCAGCATTACTCTACAGCCTACTGGTAAAGAAAATACAGGTTCTAAACCAGCTGTGTTACTTGGTTGGTCTTTTATTTTTCCTAATTTTTTTTTTTGTGAAATTTTGTTATGATGCCACTTTCATCAACACATGTTAATTCTATTTTCTTAGTTTCTAGACTTTCTAACGTTAATTCATTAATTTTTTGGCAGGCGTCATACCTTAGAAAATAGGCAAATTGGAAGATTTGCTTCTTCACTTTCAAATTCCTGATATTTTTCTTGTATTGAAACCTTAACTATGTGACTCTTAAGCATATCAATAGTTTTGTCAGTCACAAAGCCATGCCTAACAGAATGAAGCATTTTAAAGAAAGTTTAGTCTCCATTTTGCCGCTCATTGATTGTTAGTTCATCATATTTTACTGTTTTTTTCCATATGTTAACTGCATTTGCTGCTCCAAGTCTAGTTTTTACTAGTTTGTTATTTTTTTTTTAATTCTGGTCTACCATAAACTTGTGGCAATTGTAAAAGGTCAACTACAAATAAAATATTTTGGATCGAAACCATTCCTCAGTTCCAAATATATCTTCTAAGCGCATGTGTAAGGATGCTACATTTAGATTGGATACCATAGATACCTTGTCTACTATTATAATTTTTAAATTTTTAAGTGTCATTTTTATCCTTTTCTGGGCTTTTTTATTCAATGCCCAATATCAGCCGTCTTTTTCTCATGCTCTTTTTGAAGCTGAAATAATCTATGAATTGTCAGTCCACCTACATTAAATGCGGCTATACCTGTTTGTGCTACTTAAGCACATAATTTTGCCACTTTTTGGATGCCATATGTCATCTACTAGGCATTTTATTGCCTTTTTTAAAAAACAATTTTCCAGTTTCACCTACACCACTAATAAACATTCTTAGTGGTTTGATATTATCTAAGCAAGGCAGTCTTGAAGAATCATTCTCTAAAAAGTCTTCACGTTCTTTTTGACTGATAAGATGAGTCTCAATTTTATCAAAAATCCTGTTTTTAGAACATAAAAATTAAATAAAACAAGATTGAGTAGGATTCCGAACGACCAACGAAGATACAAAATGAAAATCCTACTCTCATGACGCAAATTCTACTCTACATTGTACGTTTTGTATCTTCGTTGGTCGTTTGGAATCCTACTCAATCTTGTTTTTTTAAATTTTTTATGTTCTTGTTTGTGTTGATTTTTTTATAATATTTATAATATGTTTTTAGTTGCAATTGTGATACTTGTTGATTTTACACAAACAATAATTTTTTCGTTATTGTTATGACTTTACAGCATATATGAGAGACAGCAGTCACAGCCTGAAATAGATATGCTGAAGGAATATCAACTGTACTGATGACAAGTGAAATTAATACAATAGTCTTGACTTGAATCCTTGTTCAATAAGCTCCATCTTCCCTAGCTATCTATTCCTGTTCTTCCTGATGTCAAAGTCATAATCATTGCATTATTATAACATTAATTGTTTTTTGTTAATTAAAATAATTCATTAAACACTTGATAAAAGAATATGTAAGATTAATACCTTCTTTTAGCTGGAAACCTCCACTAAGTAATGCAATTGATTCCAAGCATAGCTAGCCTAGCTAGGTTAAAACATTAATTGCTTTTCCCAGTCCTGAGATCTGAGCATGCGCGACCACGCCCAAATTTTGGAGCACATGGCATGCTTCTATAATTAACAAAATGGCAATGGGATGTAAGTTGGCTTGATACAGCAGTCATAACGTCACTTTTTCTTATTCTCGAGAATGATTTTAGGGGACATGGATTCGCGCATAGACTGTTGGAGTAGAGTGGTGTTAGAATTATACTTCTAGCACAAGTCAAGATCGAGATACAGCTTGCCAACTGAATTGCCAGGACTTTCTTGATGATGATGATGATGATGAAAAAGGTGGCTGAACAAAATGGCCGGTTTGCAGATTTTTGGCTTTCCTCTTAGACTAGGTTTAGAGCCACGTTATTGGTACCAATGGAGTCCTCTGATCAAGATGAGGTCCTCTTAAAAGTCTGGTAAGCATAGGAGCTCGTTTTCCTTGTATAGCAAGGCTGCAAAAGTCGTGGCAGCCATTTTGTTTGGGGATCAATCCTACTTAGTAACGCTACTGCGTCACTAATGAACATTAAAAATTGCCTCTTATTGCTCTAATATTAAATTAGGCAAATTAATATGCATGTCAGCAACATCAGCTACTGCTTCCATTATTTCACCCAGTAATTGAGGTTCATCATCTTTGTTATCAGGAAGTTCTTCAGTGAAACCGGTTTTATTTCTTGCATTGACTATTTTCATTCAATTACGTTCAGCTACTAAAAATTTCTGCAGTTTGTCGAAATGATTCTCAGTGCCACGTATAGATGCCTCTCTGTTGCCTAAAAGCTTCTTAAATTGCTTCTCATTCCATTAAGAGTGTGCTCTCATCTCTTAAAGGCACAAATAAAAATATTAGTCAGTAATAACAATCGTGTCTTTCCGCTTCTTGCATAGGATTATATTTCCTATGGTTTGGAAGGACTGGCTTTAATTAACATTTACATTCTCCTTATCCATTTCTCCTATTTTATCAAATTTGAAATTGGCAACAAATTCGTAAAGAGATACATCTTTGATGTCATTTGGTCGTGTAGCATAAAAAAGTCTTCAATTATGCTAGGATTAAAAGTGTCTTTAGAAGATCAATCAATTTTAGTTCACTATAAATAGTTTTTGATTTTTTGCTCCTCTTATGAGGCAAGTACACATTAACATACTGTACAGTTACTGATTTCGTGTATAAACTTTTAGCGAGAGGAAGATCGCTAGCTTTATATAGTCCTACATCTTTAGCTTAAAGTAATTTTTGTCCAATTTTGCAAAGCCTGCTTTATATGTTGTCAGAGCTACTGACTTCATCCCATAAGTCCTGTGCATGACTCTTTTTTGCTTTAATGACAAATCCAGTTACATACTCTGTTTAGGAAAGACCCCTCTCTGCTATGTATTGCTAGTCCATATTTGCACGCCACAATTTTAGCAGTAAAGGATGGTAGTTGACTCGTAATTCTTTTTCATTTCGTTTGAGATAATATATTTTATTGCATGATTTCAAGCTATTTTCGACATCACTTGTCTAGAAAAATCATATCGGCATCTAGATACAATGGTCTTGCTGACCAATATTTCACTTGCAGCATTTGCAGCACTTGTGCGTTTGGTATTTTGATACCTAAAAATTTAAATCAAGCAACGTATTACTATCAGGTATGACAAGTATTTATATCTTGTATGAAAGAACAGACTTCTCCTGGACAATCAATACCGACAATAGGTGCATTTTCAATCCATAGGAGGATGTGATAATGAGGCCCTCAACACATTTGATATTCTTTTTTAACATAATGTTGCTCTACTTTGCCCATAACACCTGTGGAGAATAACTATATGAAAGAAATCCTTAAACCTGTATGAAAATTGTCGCGATACTTAAACGGGTCCTCAGTACATAATCTAGAAATACTATATGATTGAGGAGCATTATTTACTTTTCTTAAATATTGAGCTATATCAGCTGAATCGTAGTCAGCACAACTTAATGTTAGGAAACGTGTTGGTGAGCGATACTGAGCAATCATTGCTTTGACTTCACCCTTCAAATGCAACCAATGTTAATTTGTGCCCCGTATTAGAGCCAACACGGTACTTAAATTGCCCTCAAATTCTTCATATGAAACATTCATTTTTTAAAATATTTCAGCAACAATATGACCAACGTTGCCTCCTGTTGCTTTTAATAAATTATGTTTGACAGTTTGTAAGGCTTTGTAAATTTTTATTCTGTAATAGTGCCGACAATATGAAAGATTTCTACAAAAGTGGTAATCTTTATTTAAAAGTCTAGATTTTATGTATTCACTAAATGATAAAGTCTGTGCAGGATTGCTTGGTATGGGATGATGCTCTTCGTATTGTCCAGTTGGAAATGAAGTATGAATGCATAACAAATCAAGATGCTTTTGCCTATTGTCTATTGGCACTTCTTTTACATTTATTTATTTATATTAGAACATGAAAAATTAAAAAAAAAAAGGTTAAGTAGGATTCCAAACGACCAACGAAAATACAAAATGAAAATCCTACTCGTGACTCAAAATTCTACTCTACATTGTACTTTCAATGTCATTATGTAAGCATCACAGATCACCTTGCAATGTAGAGTAGAATTTGCATCACGAGTAGGATTTTCATTTCGTATTTTCGTTGGTCGTTCGGAATCCTACTTCATCTTGTCTTTTTAAATTTTTTATGTTCTTGTTTGTGTTGATTTTTTATAATATTTATAATATTTCTTTAGTTGCCATTGTGATGCTTGTTGATTTTACACAAGCAATAATTTTCTTTATTATAATCATTGTTATGACTTTACATCATTTATGACAGACAGCAATGAATAGACATGTTGAAGGAATATCAACTATCCTGATGACAAGTGAAATTAATACTAGTCTTGACACAAGACTTTGTTCAAGAAGCTGTGAGCTGAGTGTCCATCTTTCCTGCAATGTTAGAGCTATTCCTGTTCTTACAGGCTGTTTCATTGATATTATCACTGCATACCATAACATTAATTAATTGTTTGTTTTTTCAAATAAAATTAAATCACACACTTGATAAAACAGTAATATGTAAGATTAATACCTTGTTTTAGCTGAAAACCTCCACTAAAGTAATGCAGTAGCAGATTCCAAGCATAGCTTGGTAAAAAAATTAATTGCTTCTTCCAGAGCGGCAGATCTGAGCATGCGCGACCACACCCAAAATTTGGAGCACATTCTCCGTTTATGAACAAATTGGCGGCATGCAGCTATGATGGCTCAATCTAGCAGTCCAGTATCATTTTATCTTTACTTGAAGAATGATCTGATCAGATATGGATCTGCACATAGCCAATTAACCCTTTAACACCGATAGACGTACTTGTACGTCAATTACATGAGGGGGTGTAGTATAATTGTTATTTTCTTTTTTATTTATGGAAATATAACATTCTAGATAGCTTTAAAAGGTTCTCCTTTCATCTCTCTAACATGTATAACGTTGTCAAAGACTGAAAACAGAGTATACAGGTAGAAAAGTCCATTAGCGCAACACAAACTGTTCAAAATGATCAGCGGCCGAGGTAAGTCACCAACAAAAGACAGAATGTTTAGACTTACCTTTGGCTTGTGAAATCCTCTAGAAGTGAGTAGAAAAGGCGAGCGACTCGAGAGAGCTGCTTTGCCTAACATTTCAATGGAGAAAAGCGGTAGGTGTGGCCACATTTTGCTTAGCAACGGCTTAGCAACCATGGCTTCTCGACCAATCACAGTGGTGTTTCTACTCGTAGCATCTTCTCCACTGACTTCTGCCTCTTCATTCTTTCATATCCTGCCTACTAGGTCCTGCTTAACATGATACATCTCTCTCTTTCCCTTCGCCATGTCCGTGTATTTCAGAAAAGCGGTGAGTATCTTTACATTAGACGCTGCATTGCTTTATGCCGCTTCATTTACTATTATACTTCTTCTATCTAAGGATGAACATCCCATAAACGCTGCTAGTAAGTTTCAAGTCTTGCAGGACAAGATCTTGAGAGATATGCATTGCTCAACTAGTACCACCAGAAATTATTTTTATTCCAAAACTAATTTCGGTGTTAAAGGGTTAAAGTAGAGTGGTGTAAGATTTAGTCTTGTAGCACCAACCAATTTTGAGATACAGTTTGCCAACTGAATTAACAGGACTAACTTTCTTGATGATGATGATGAAGATGAATAAAAGGTGGCTGAAGAAAATGGCGGGTTCGCCATTTTTTGAATTTGCTCTTCTACAAGGTTTACAGCCAAGCTAGTGGTACCATTGGAGTCTTCTGGTCAAGAGAAGGTCCTCTAAGAAGTCTGGTAAGCATTAGAGCTCATTTTCCCAGTATAGCAAGAATGCAAAAGTCGTGGTAGCCATTTTCTTTGGGGTGAATCCTACTTAGTAACGCTACTGCGTTACTAATTGACTGATATCAGGACCCGTTACAATTTTACTATTTAGATTTCCAATCGTATACGCCGAAAGGCCTTCTAAATCTTAATCGTTTGCTTTTTCAAGCATTTTACAAGTAGTATTGCTGACTACTTGTGTAACATTTTTTGACGATTTATCAATTGAATCATCGTCTATGTTTCTGTAAGGACAATTATTTTTAAATATTCTTATGCTGATTTTATTTTATTTTACATGAACTAAACTACACCAGACATTATTTGTTTTAGTAGGTTGTCCATTAATAATAATATAACTTTCTGGATTAGGCAAATGATTAGAATCTATACCAACGTCAATTAAAGTTGCCATTGTGTTTTCAAGGGGAAGAGGTAAACAAAACATTGCACCTTTAAGAGCCTTTAAAGAATTATAATGTATGCACTTTTAAGGTGTGTTTGCCTAGCCTAACAATTGTCTGAAAACACTTGGCCCTCTATATTAACTGGCAACCTAAAGGATCCAAATTTTCTAACTCTTTGGGTAGTGGCTCACACATTAACCCATTGAGCACACAACGTGCTGGAACTTCATTTTTTATAATGATTGGTTTACAATGATTACAAATATACATAACTTTATTTAGTGCTGTAGGATCATTCTCTCTAATGTAATCTAATAGGATATTTGAAACATTGCTATCTAAATTTATAGCTTCAGTGACACATTTTTTCTTAACAGCTTCTCACAGCTGCAAGCATTAGCAGCCAGATCTGACAAAGCTTTCTTAAACTCGTCAATAGCATCTGAATGCTAAAAATAAAGTACAGTATCAAAGTTTGGTTTTCTAAATGGGTGTACTTCACCATCATTAATAGCATAGTATACATTATTAAATTCAATCTCTTCTGCTTCACTGATTTTTAATTTCAGCAATTGTGCTACATCTTCAGCAAGGGAAGAGTGACATGCATCTAAATGCATGTAAAAATTGTCACATGCATCTAAATGATTCCTAAATTCTTTAATAGGTTCATCAAAATGTGTAACATCAATAATAGAACTAACTTCACTTTCTTATAAGGGCTTGCACCTATCTGTACAGTGCCATTTGAGGGCAGGCTTTCTCTTATTAGTATACATTCTATTGTTATGAAAATTGTCGTCTTCAGAGTCACTATCATCATTACATTCTGCTACTCTATCAATATACGACACATCAAGAATCCCTACTATATAACAGATGCCATTCGCATCAACAGCGATTGCGATTAGGCTCTCTAATTTGCCATCATAACTGTCATAAGGATACAAACATGCTGATTCACAAAAATGGGGCTCACTTTGCTTTGTGTGGCATAGCTCACCAAAATCATTAAACTATTCAACTTCAATTTCCTAATGCTATTTGCTGCATGTATCAATACGCCTACTTTGTGGGATTTGTTTTTCAAAACTGATTCTAACAATATACTTGATGCAGCATTGCATTTAGTGTCATATGATATGTTCTCAAAATCTATGCCTTTCATACTTCACGGCAATAAATCATTAACGATTTCGGGGCTGTATTATAATGCTCTAATAAATTTCGTAAAATAATATTCCTTTGCTTCCCTATTTGGTGCAGGTAATGAATATAATATTAGAACGTAATCTATAAAATATGTGACTATAATTACGTTGATAGTAATCTTTATTTTAGGTTTTCCAATGAAAATATGCTGGTTATGAGATTTGACTTTAATACAACCCGATCTTTTACTTGGCCATGTATGAAGCCAAATGTTAATTTAAATACTTTTTCATCGCTCTGGTCATGAGAAATATCAATTTTCACTTATTTTAAGCAATAAACTACCCGATAATCTCCTGAATTGATCTAGCTACTTCTGAATACATGTTAAGACCAGTGGAGGCGACTTTATGGAGCAAGAACTCGAGCAAGAGCTACACGTTGGGTGGAGCTTCAAAATAGTGGCTACTGGAGTAATTATAACATGTTATCATTGGGTAGAAGCCTGCAATATTGTAGCGGTAGCCACATTGACGAGTAAACCTTGACCGTTAAAATAGTGTAACTAGCATTGTATAGCTCTCTCATCCTAAACTTACTTCATTGGTCTCTGTTAGATATTCTGATTAAGTTTCATAATTATACAGTGCAATCTACCATTAAAAATCAATATTTTAAAAAGTGTGTACGGCATTAATTAACTAGCCCAACCCCTTTCTTTATGTTGTATGGCTTCCTGATTTAATACCCTTTTCTTTAGTGGTTAATAAATGCACTGAATATGTTTTAGCATCATGGCATAAATTTTACCATTAAGAACAACTGCGTAAAGAATGCTAGATGTAACTTATTCTATCACCCATCTTCGAAATTACTAAACTAAAGAACTAAATCTATTTTTTAGTGTTCAAAGTTATTGTATTACAAATTTAGAATTTTGAGACAATGTAGTAATGTTTATAAGTTATAAAACCTGAATGTAATGATGTCAACTTTTTATATGAATAGATAATGACCAGTGATGAACAGACGAAGATGATTATCTCATATGGAGACCTTATAGATCTTTATGAAAGTGCCTCAGATGGCGATCATTTCATTAAGAAATTTCATGAAGCATTTTCTAGCTACAATTTAAGTCGTCCAAAGCAATAAATTGAAACTCTACACCGAATTGTGGCACCCACAAAGCCATGTCTTAGGGGGCCATCCAAATTAAATGGATCTTCATTGTTAGCTTATCCTCAAGGAATGTGGAAACCTCATGTTCCAAATCCTATAGGATCAAGCTCAGGTATGATAGTTAAGTGTGGTTTCATTATTCATTGGTTTTTGCAATAACTAATGGGGGGTTGCTGTTACTACAACACAATGCAAGCATAATGTTATATCTTTTTCATAGATATTCAGTTCCCAGTCAAACTCCATTCAAATTATGGGTTGGATGAAGCATTACTAGTAAAGTGCTTTGATGCAGTTAAAAGTGGTGAAAAAGTCCATGAATTTTGGAACGCACAACTCCAAAACTTTCATTTTTTGAGATACTTCATCCTTTCCTTAAAAGATGGTCAAAAACATGTCAAAGCACAAAGAGTCTAATGGGATCAATTTATGTAGCAATAGATAGCGATTTTGCAGGAATAAGACCTGATAATGTGTACAGAATTGTGGAATCACTGTGGAAAATGGGCACAGTCAGTTCACTTTGCTGCAGTACAGATCAAAATTTTTTTCAAGAAAATGACAATAAGTGATTCACTTTCAAGTTTATCTGATGAAGTCCTCGACTTGAGACAAAAGCTAGAACTTTCCAAGAAAAAGTGGCCTTAGCCAACTCAGCACTAAAAGACAACAAATAAAAAGATTAAAGTGCAGAAAGAAAGAGATTCTGCAGTAAAGAGCTACTAGATATCACAAAGCGAACATTGAAACAATGAATGACAGAGAATCTAATAGAGGAATTCGATCCATCTCAATCATTTTCCGCTCATAGCAACGATTTCATGTTTTCTCTTGATGTAGTCACCGCAAAGAATATTGGTTCACAAAATTTCACTACCACTAAGTCTGGAAAGACATATTCTAATTCAGTTAGAAAATTATACTATACTTTGCTGTCAAATGGTATTACTGTCAAAAAAGTTGAAACTCTAGTTAAAGATGTAGTAAAGTGGTCCAATCCTTCAGTTCATGTATCAAAACTTGAACTTCCGAAACAAAGCTGTGCTAACTATATTCGTAAAAAAGAACTAAAAGTTATTAGTAATGCCCACAAAGCAATATCGTTATATGAGTAAATTGATACAGGCATGGGGCTTAGAATTTTAATACAGATGGTACTACTATGAACCAGATGAAAATTAATGGTATTGCCATAAAAGGAAAGACAATTTCTGTAAATGAAATCTGTGATAGTAGCTCTTTGACTGCTATAAATGACCTTGCCAGGGAGTTAGAGACATTGAGAAAGACTGCTGGGGCGTTAGGTTTACCAAATGCTGATGAAATTAACTGGTCAATAATCGAATCCTCTTCCGACTTTGCTGCCACTCAAAAGCATTTTAATGACTTGCTCTTGGAAAAAAGAATCTGGCAGCAAAAAGTTTGATGGTACAAACCCTGGAGGTGCTGACTTGAACTGTGTCGAAAATTTTTGCTCCATACACCTTGGTGTTAACTAATGAAAAGCATTTCTTTGTGGTGCAAGTAATCTTTAAGCTGGAGACAATGCAGAAAGTTGCTATGCAGTAGATGTATTTGTGCACAAATTTTGTAGTTTTTGGAAAACATGCCTGACCAAAATATGGATGTGGTGTACAACAATTTCCACATTTTTTGAAATTGATGTGAGAAGACAAATTGTGTCCTCAATCTAGAGTCATTTACTATCTGCATTGTCTTGAATTAAAGCTTCAACATCAGATTGGAAACCGATATTTTGTCACAGCGTGTAACGCATAAAATGTTTTTTTCCTAATGACCACTGGCACTGCAATTGAATTTATAGAATACACTGGAAAAACAAATGGTAACAAGCTAGAGAAGGAAGTGTATTTGAAATTAAAAGATGAGCAAGAAATTTTACAGATTATACTGGATTCTTTAATGTACTGTCATGTATATGCTGATTTGGTGATGATCTCTAAATCTAAAAAACTGAAGAAGTCTTCCTTAGATATGAGTACACATTACCTGGCATTACAATGCTTTTTAACAGAAGCAGAGAAACATCAAGAAATAGTGTTAGAATGAGAGACTCAGGTTTTTATTTCAGAAAGATGACTTTATGGGAAGGAGAAAGCAACTAATCATCGCTTGAATAAGCCTGCTGTATATCAAACTGTATTTGATACAGCAGCAAAGTATGGTACTTTTTTAACTTTTGATTGTATCTGGTTGCAACTCCGTGCATGGCAAGTTAAGTGCATATGCAGCAAATCAACTTCCAGGAGGTATTAATTGCAAACCAGAAGACCCAGCTATTAGAAAGATTCTCTCAGAACTCAGTCCCAGCAATGACCTTTGTAAATCTTTGCTCTGGTTAAATGACTATCACAACCTCTCTTCCTAATCTTCACCAAATGTCCAGATCAAATCTTGTAGAAGTAAAAAAAACTAGACTCTTCACTGGCTAGAAGATTTGGCAACAGATCATCGGGCAAAATAATATAAATTTAGGTGTTATGTCTAAACAACAAGTTTGGGATGAGTGTGAGCTAGTGAAGAAAGCAAGAGATGAAGAAGGAAAGAAATGAAATGTAGCCATACAATGCTAGTTACACTATTTTTTAACGGTCAAGGTTTACTCATGAATGTGGCTACCGCTACAACATTGAAGGTTTCTACCCAATGATAACATGTTAATTTAAGCAATAAACTCACTGATAATCACCTGAATAGATCTAGCTACTTCTGATTCGATGTTAAGACCAGCAGAGGCGACTTTATGCAGTCGAGCAAGAGCTATACATTGTTGGGAGCAGCTTCAAAATGGCGGCTACTGGAGTAATAATAAGTGAAAATTGAAATTTCTTATTACCAGAGCAACGAAAAAATTTTTAAATAAAGATTTGGCTTCATACAAGGCTAAGCAAAACATCTAGTTGTAATAAAGTCAAATCTGGGAACAATCATTTTTTCATAGAAAACCTTATTAATTTATACGCCTCTTATTTTCTTTATTTAGTACCACATTTAATTCTTCCATTTTGTTAGCAGAAAGTGTATACCTCAAGAACTTACCATTCGTTGCAGTTAATATTGCATCTCTATTTTCATAATAACATTTTGAAGATTTTTGTTTTTTTGGGTCTGGATTATTTTGATAGCGTTTCTTTGATTTCACTATTTGAGGGTTAGAATTCTTTTGATAAAGATCTCTAGAGGCTTCTTTCTTTGTTTGTTGATTATTTTGATAATGCTTTCTAGAGGCTTCTTTCTTTGTTTCTGGATTATTTATCTTGATACTGCTTTCTAGAGGCTTCTTTCTTTGTGGATTATTTTGATAATGCTTTGTAGAGACTTCTTCCTTTGTGGATGACTTTCATAATGCTTTCTAGAGGCTTTTCAATGGTCTCAATTTATCCTGTAATTTTCTTTAGAATAGCAAGTTGATGTTAAAATTTTGCTATCCTCGTTTTTGCTGTACCAATTTTCACAATTTTGCAGTATATAACTTGGGTTCAATGCATGAAACTGCTTGGAATAGGCCTATGCAGAAGCAGTCTTATACTCAGTAATTCTTATATGCAGTTCTTGCTTTGCCTTTGAACCTTTTACACTGCCCTATGTAGTAAGCTCTGGCATTTGATCTATTCTTAGATATAGAAACTTCCATTTCTTTTCTATTATCATAAATGTTGGAGCATTTTTTTGGATTTAGCCCCTGTTAAATCACTTTTCCTGTTCCTTCTTCCTTTTTTTACAACAAATACCACAACAATTACACTTAACATAAACACAACAAATAAATACCATAATACCAAGTACACAATTATGTAACCATAATTGACAAAAGGTACCTTACGGTGGATTTTTTAATAAATCATTATCATTAAAATTATCAATCAGTGAGACAAATACTGCCTCTAGAAGTTACATAATAACTTTTTGCATCCTCTGGGGTAATTCATGAGAAATAGAGCTCAGGAATTTGGATTTTTATTGCTACAAAGACAAACTTTACTACCCACCATGTCAATTACATTCATTTAGATGTACTGTATTGTTTTATTCCAAATATAAAGCAGTATCATTTTATTTCTTTTCATAACTGGCCTTAGTTTCACTTAGGACAAAGAAATAGAATTCATAAGCTGTAATATGGTATGAAAATTAAGGAGATTGCATATGATATGGCTTGGGTTTTTGTGGCTGAACATGAGAAGTTTTTGCAATAAGATTGACTGCATTTGCATCATTTAACATGCTAGAAGTACCACAGAGATTAGAAAGCAAGTATTTTGAAGGAGATGAGGTTGTTTTCTGTCTCTTGAAGTTTGTATTGGCTATATTTGGAGCCATTATGGTTCTTTTGTTCAAATATCTTTCTTGTGCCATTTTCTTGCAACAGAGTGCCTCACAGACATCTTGTAGTAATAGTTGTGTTATTATACAACTAATTTCTCTTTCTTTTATGTCTCTAATTCTTTTCAATAGCAAGTTATCATCAATAATAATGCTTTTTGCATCTGACCGCCATTTTTTACTATGGTAACGGTAAATTAAAGCATCATAATTATCAATGAATATCATTATGATTAAATGTCCACCCGTGCAATGACAATTTCTGAATATGTGTACAAAATTGAATGTGGGCCAGGCATCAAGAAAAGTTTTCGCTACATTACAGTCCACTTTAAAGGTACCATGAGAATTGCTCAGTGAAGGAGAGCTCGTATCAGCCATTTATAAAGCAGTACATGGTAAATTAGAACTGTTATAATCATTTGAAAATTATAAATTTGACTGCTATCTTGAAAAATCAACCTTAAACCTACATATAGGCTACCGCCTATATAATAGGATGAATGTTTTTGCGATCATGTTATAATGTTGAACTATTTTAATCAACAAGTCTGGTAATTAAAATGATAACCCAGGATCTTTTAGAAGACTAAGAAAGCCCATTTCTTCACACAAGAATACCTAGAAGATACATTCTATAAGTGATTACAATAGTCACAATATAAAAAGGCATAATTTATAACAGTCTGAGATTAAATTACCTAGTGCAATGTGCCTATTAGTCTAATCAGTGATCGAACTCATGCAAAGAACTAGCGAAAGGACCTAGAACCACAAAGTCAGCACTAAAAATATGAAAGAAACTCAGTTGGTGGCAGCCATTCTGTCAATGAGGGAGTATTTTGCATGCATGTTACAGATAAACCACCCACATAACTAATTGGATCCATTCCTGTCTCTAGACGCTTTGTCAAGCAACTTTTTCTCCATTTTAAAAATGTATCGTCATGTGACACAGATAATCATTTGTCATTTGTGACACAGAAAGTCATTTGTGATTTGTGAAATAGAAAGTAAACGGAAACATTAAAAATTTGTTTTACAGCAATTTCTTAACTTCTTGCTTGGAACAACGATATACAAAGGCTTGTAACTCAAGATAGGTAAGACGCATTGTTGCGCAACAAGCACCAATCAATAGAGAATCAAAAGAGGAGTTTCTTGATTATAATAATGTAATTTTCTGAATTCTTTGTCTGAAGCTTTATTTTTTCAGGCCATGCCACAAGTAATTATGATCATCATACATGTAAATGCTGATATCAATGCTGTTTAGAGTCGCCACGCTTGAGTAGGCTGGAACTAAGAAGTTCGGTTATCAATCTCATAAAATTTGTCACTTTAAAAGTAACAATACTCCTTCATAAGATTCTACAAAGTCAGGTTTGAAATTTTTGCATTATTTCTATGAATAAATTTAATTATTTCTAATTAATTACAGTTTATCATCATTAATTGAACTATTAGTTATTATTATGGTTGAACTCAAGCCCCTTGTTTTTTTCATTATTTGAAAACCCTATTTTTTAATTTACTAACAGAAATTTTTTTAATTGTGAAATGTCAAATGACTTATTAAAATTTTAATTAATATCAAATATCTTGTCAAAGTTAAGATACTTTTATGACCAGCTTAATATAAATAACATTGTGTACATAAAGATTTTCCACTATGCAAACAATATTATTTTGTTTATAAGAACATGCACAAGTTACAACAATCATCAATAAAAAAAGACAACATAAGCTGGCAAGCATTTAATATGGGTACAGCAGCATTGTTCAAATGCACAACATCAGCCGGCAAGCATTACCTTAATAATGTGCACAGCATTGATGGCAGCATTATGCGCCACATCAGCTGGCAAACAGTATATATACCCATAATATATTAATGCATGTATACCAAGGAAAAATCCTACCTAGTCATTTCTTATATTTATTCTTAAGTAACGTAATTTTCAAAATGATGCACAGCAGTGATTAATATTTAAGGATGGGCTACAAAATGAGTTATTCACTGATTAGAATTCATAGAATTGTAAGCATCATTTCTTATGATACTGTATGCGCCATACATTTTCTACAGCAGAGGTGAATCTAGGCTTCAATCTATGGGGGCAATAAATTACTCCAACTTTGTTATGCATGGAGGAAGTGTTGTGAAAAATTGTGTTAAACATGTTTATTTTTATTGTAATAGGTGAGGAGAATCAAGAAAGGGCAGGAAGTTGGTTGCTAGAAATAGCAAGTTGCAAGAAACATCACAGATTAGCGCAACTTCTGTAGCTCATGAAAGCTAAACAGAATATTGTCAGTAAAAATTGCAAGGAATATTATAAAAGCACACATTGTGGTGACGAGAAAAGTTTGGGGCACATTAAACTCCCAGATAGTTCAAGGGTTAAGATTGCTAGCCTGCTAGAAGCTGGCTCTTCTATAAATAATATGCTAGACAACATTTGTGATGTTTTATTCGACCAGGGTTTTATGCGGGAGCATGACAAGATATAAAAAATATTGAACACATACTTAACTGAAAGGGTTACTGCAGTAATTTTTTTTATGTATTTATTTTATTGGCTAAATATTATTGCCTGAATTTTTTAATGAAGTGTGAGAAGTCCCATTGTTCAAAAAAATTATTCACTGAGATATAAGCTTTCAAAAATACGTTTATTTACTTCATGCCATGTTACTTTCTGTAGGTGAGCGTGGCTAAATGTGACATCATTTCGGTAAAGCTAGTATTTCATCTATTCCTTTATATGGGAGAATAATCCTTTATTCTCCTGACTAGTAATGTAATAGCACAAATTTAAAAATTGGGATTGCTAGCTATCATTTTTCTAAGCATGCAACTGCAAGAAAAAGAGTCAAAATAGTGAACAAGAACATTTGTCTACTTGTGGTGCTATGACATTTTCTTGCAGTTGAATGCTTAAAATAATGAGCTAACAATCCCAATCTTCAAATGTGTGCTATTACATTACTAAGATTGAAAATAAAGGACTATTTTTCCTATAAATGTAAGGATAAATCAGCTTTACCAAAATGACGTCAAGTTTAGCCATGTTCACAGACAGGAAGTAATATGGCATGAGGAAATGAGAGGCATTGTTGAAAGCTCATATGTCAGTAAATAATTTTTTTAACAATAGGAGTTCTCACTCTTCATTAAAAAGTTTAGGCAATTATATTTAGCCAATAAAATTAATACCTCAGAAACCACTGCGGTTACACTTTATGTAACATTCAAAAACACAAAAATGATCAGACTAGTGTAGCCATTTCAGTACACTAAATCATATCACCCAGTGTTAGTGTTTAAGCGATAGGGTCGAAAAGATTCTGTAGTTGGTGATTCTGAAGATTTAGAAGAGAAAAATATTATTTTGGCCATACAAACTAAATTTCAATACGAAGAAGTTCACTATTAATGGTAGAGTTGTATGTGTTGATGCAACTCATGGCACTAATGTGTACGACTTTTTTTGTTCACAGTAATGGTGCTGGATGAAGACAGCAGTAGCATGGTGCATTTCAGATAGCAAAGACAGCTCTGTATTGTCTTAGTTCTTTAAACACCTGCACGAAGGTAAAGGTAGCATTGGCCCAGATTATTTTATGAGCCATGATGCTGAGCAATACCACACTGCCTCGTGTGGTGTTTTTGGACAAGTGAAAAAAACTATTGTGCATCTGGCATGTAAACTGCACAAGGAAGAAAGCAATACATGCTAATGTGCCGGGTGATGAACAAAAAGCAGAGGTCTACAACATGCTAAGAGTGCTGCTCAATGAAACTAGTATTACTGATTTTTGTGTTTTATCAAAGGCAATGTCTTAGATTGAAGAAAAGCATTCACGCTTTTATGAACGTTGAGAACTACCTATGCAAGTAGAAGCGACCAGTGGGCAAAATGCCATAGAATTAAGCATCCCTAGGGACTAACATGGCCGTTAAAGCTTTTCATTGATTATTAAAGGTTGAGTATTTGCAGCATAAGCAAAAGAGATGCCATGATTTAAAATAAATCGAGATTTAATTTATACCTATATAAGGAAGGAGGATATTCATAAAAAATCACACAAAACTTTGCGAATTATAAAAAAGACAGCACTGCTGTTACTATTACTGAAAAAGGTATTGAAATCCAGTCAAATCATGGTAACAGCTGGATAAATTAGTCTGAGACTACTCCTGACCAATGGTACATTGTTGAAAACATTGCAAGTGAATAAAATTTTTCATGTAAGCTGCGTTGTCACGAATGTAACATATGTACTCATATGTTAAGTTGTAATTGCATGGATGCTGTCATGCATTTCACTATTTGTAAGCACATTCACCTTGTTTGCATGCACCGTCAAGTCACATGTATTCCAAATTTTGAGTTACCATCAATTGATAGCACTGCTGTAGATGATTCCCAGCCTGTCACTGTTGCTACATGCATCAGCTCAGCAGGACCATTCTGGAATCGTCAGTGCCTTCTTCCTTTGGAGCTCTTAGTAAAGAGTCTTTATTACACAAACATGACGAAGTGAGAGATATGACAGTCAAAAGCTTAGGGCAAAATTTAGCTGAGCTTAATAGCCATTTGTCGTGAATGATGGCATTGCTGCAAACACAAGTAAATGTACTGGCTCAGCCATTACGTGTCAGCAAACATCCAGCTCCAAATACTAATAATGTGACACAAGCGAAATGTTATTCAATGAAAGAAAGACATGCAGAAGTAACAAAACAAACAAAAAAACAAGTAGTGAAGAACAGACGACAATGAAGTCACGTTTAAGCCAAGTTGACATCATTGTTTGTTCAATCTGTTTAAATTTGGATGATGATCATCGCCAAGAATCAGTTGTACAGTTGATAGAGTGTGTTAAATGTTCTACTTGGCTTCACCAGTCTTGTACGAAGTGCACATTTTCATCCTCTTTCCTTGATCTCGAAAACTTTGAATTCTTCAATTGCAATAGAAATAGCAATTAATGCTACAGTTGATCCTGAAACAATAAACATTGAATGAATAGGATCAATTATGCATTGATACTGAATCACAATAGTATCATTGCAAATCTAGTATCAGAATAAAATGACTACATACTTGACAATTTCTGAATAAATATAATCACCAATAAGGAATTAAAGTGGTTAAATTGTTATGAGTGTGACACTTATTTTTCCAGTCTTTCGTTTTATATAGTACGTATTTAAGAAATTAAAAAAAAAGTTATGAATCAGGAAACCACAATAAGTTTTTTTGGCCTACCTCTTTTACTTCCTTTGCTAAATTTTATATAACAGTTAAGTTTTGATTTATTTTACTATATGAACTCCTCATTTCATTATTTTTCTAGCCCATTGCTTTGAGGAGGTACAGCTGTGTCATGGTTTGAAAGTACCCTGTTGTAATGGAGCACATGTAAACTACTTCAGTTACAACTTCAGTAACTTCAGCTACGACTTCCCAATCTCCTAAAGCTAATGAGTCTTCTTATTCCCCTATTCTTCCTACTACATCTACTTTATCTTCTCTTCTTCTAAGTACTTCTACCGGTACTTCCACTTCATCTACTAGACCTCAACCAGAAGATATCGCAATGTCTAAAATTGAGAAGCCTGTTCAGCCATTGTGTGCTAATTTTCCATATTGTACGTTTGGTTTTTCAAATAGGTCATTTTCACCTGTCTAGTATCATCATTTTCCGTGGTTGGAATACTCTATTGAGAGAGATAGTGTGTTCTGTTTCCCATGCCGTTTCTTTGGTGACAACTCTGATCCTGGTCTTACAGTGACAGGTATTCTGATTGGAAGCATGCTAGAGGGAAACGTGGCAATTTGGATATTCACAACTCTTCCAAAAAGAATAAGGAAGCTCTACTCTCATGGTGTGCGTTTCAATCCAAACGTAACAATGACACCTCTATTGTCGATCAAATAGAGAGAGGAAGAGTAAACACTATCAAAGAAAATCAGCAGTATGTCACTTATTTAATGGAGGTGATACTTTGTTATGCACAACATGGAATTGCTCTATGTGGACACCGAGAATCAGTTGATGAGGTGTTATCCGTTATGTCTTAAAGGGAGTAGTTCATGAGAGATTCACCTCCTTTACGTACAATGAGGAACTAGATGCTGCATCTCTTACCTCATACATCTATGACACTCTTGCTAAAGTACAGCTTGACATTGCAGACTGTGTTAGTCAATGCTATGATGGCGAGTCAGTGATTAGTTGACCTTTAACAGGAGTACAGACACGTATAATGGATGACAATCCTAGAGCTATCTATATCCATTGTCACGCCCACCAGTTAAACCTTGCCTTAGTAGACTCCTGTACTTCTCGGCATCACGCTTCAATTTTGTTTTTTCTTCTATAATCTTTCTATGTCTACATGTCATCCTACGTACCACACAGCCTTCTACTTGCTAAGCAAAAGGAGATGAAAATGAAGGAGGTAAAGCTTGTGAAGCTGAGTGACACTGGATGGACATGTAGGCATGCATCATTTAAAGCAGTTAAGACCACATTTACTGCTATACTGCACACTCTAGAACAGTTATGGGACCACACTGGAAGTAGAGCAATTGAAGCAAGAGGTCTCTACCATCAAATTAGCTCTTTTCCATTTCTTCTCTCTCTCTTGCTCTTTGACGAGGTATTTTCTATTACTGGAAAACTCAGTAATTTACTTCTGTCAGAGCAGCTCCATTATGCTACTGCAGCCACCTGTATGGCAACAACCAAGACTTCTTTAATGTCCATGAGGTCAAAGAGTGAATGGTTGACAAAATGGGATTCAGCTGCCCAACTAGCTGACAGTAACAACATCCCTGTGACTCTCCCTAGACAAAGCAACAGAATAACTCCATCTTCATTCTCAGACTTTGTCATAGAAGGAATCACTGGAATCAGGCCTGACATCAGTGAATACCGTACATCAGTGTACTATTCAACCATTGATGTTCTTGGAGAACTCAACAGCAGGTTCACTGAGACTAACCTTTCACTACTACATTCTCTCCAGTCTCTTGCATCCTCATTTCCTTCATTTCTCCATGTTCCTTCACTGTTACCTTTTCTGAACCACTACAATACTGATGTAGACTCTGTCACATCTGAGGCAGCAGTGGCTGTTAACTTCCGAAAGGAAGCTTCTCCTCTAACATATATTCATATTGTCTATGCCCATCTACATGGCGCTCAGGATGTTTTGTAGACATTCTGACAGTCCTTCAAATTGCTATGACAATTGGCATCACCATCACATTAGCCGAGAGGTCTTTCTCTTCTTTTAGGAGATTAAAATCTTAACTCAGGTCTACAATGTCTCAAGGGTGACTTAATCACCTATCTCTTTTGCATACAAAAGAGACTTGTCTACCAAGCTAAGCTCTGGGACTACTTAGACGAGATAGTCATTAAGTTTGCTGACTCTCACAAGATCTCCAGAGTACTCCTACAGTGATCATCCTCCTCATCCTCAGAGTGAAGCTTTCTCTTCATTTTTGTTTTATTTGTTAACCGGCATTTTTGAAAGCCACCATAACACAAAATATTTCTCCAGATTACGATAAAGCAATAATACGTGTGCATGCGCATGATGATGCGTGTTAGATAGCGCGAAATCTCCACATTTTTGGAGGCATAAAGGGACATAATAAAAATTTCAGCACGCTTCTTGTGCCCACTTTTCTCTCCTGCTCAACCTTCTTTCATAGTCTGCCTATGCCCATATTTTGGTACCTTTAAAATGGACTGTAATGTAGTGGGAGCGTTTCTAGAGAATTGGCCGAAATTCACATTTCTTCTTTCTTTCATCTTCTTTTATCACCCATATTATCTTCTAAGTCGGAGAAGTGCTCGAGTTGGCTTTGACATCACGCTTCTAAGCTTGGGTCAAGGACCAAAATGGTACTTTCAGAAAAAGTAAGGACAAAGAACAAAATGGAAGATATAACCCAGCTAGAATCACCGCATGGGTTTGTGGTTTGATGCCATTTTAATTTATGCGCACGTGATTATCATGCATATAATAAACCTAACCTTACAATTGTAACAGAGTGTAATTTAATTAATTTTAGAAAAATGAATGGAAACAAGCAATTAAAAAACATTAAAAATGAAAAAGTTGTAAGATTGAGTGAAGATAAAGTAAAGAAACAAGAGGGTACTTGCAAACTGGTGTGGTAAGAAATGCTACACCACTGCATGCAAGATAAAGACTCCACAATGCCAGTACTTGGGATTGATCTTTGCAGGTTCATGCGGTGGTGTAGGATTTCATACCCTCTTGTTTCTTTACTCTTTCTTCATTTAATCCCACTACTTCTATTTTAATGTTTTTTACTTACTTGTGGTAATAATAAGAACACAATACTCATTACCATGTTTTATAGGCAAATAGATACTTCAAACACAACAAGCAATACAACAGTATAACAGTAAAGGACACTGCTACACTATCCAGGTTAGTTATACTAATAATAAGTACACAATACACATTACGACCTTTAATATACAATTAGATAGTTCTAACATCAAGTAATACAACTGTAAAACATTAAAGGACACTATGCTACACTACTAACATAATTTATACTAATAATAGGTATACAATACACATTAGCATCTTTTATATAAAATTAGATACTTCTAACAGAACAAGCAATACAACTGTATAAAAGTAAAGGACACTACGCTACATTATCAAGGTAAGTTATGCTAATAATAAGTACACAATATACGTTACGAACTTCGGTATATTGTTAGATACTCCTACCACATCAAGTAATACAACCATATAACAGTAAAGGACACTATGCTACACTACTAAGGTGAATTATACTAATAATAAATACACAATTTACATTACATTCTTCTATATACAATTAGATATTTCTAAGACAACAAGCAATACAACTGTATAATAGTAAAGAACACTGCTACACAGTACACAATACACATTACCATCTTTATATACAATTAGATACTTGTAACACAACAAGTAATACAACTGCATAACAGTAATGAACACTATGCTACAGTACTAATAACAGTAAAGGACACTATGTTAAACTACTAAGGTGAATTATACTAATAATAAGTACACAATTTACATTACATTCACAATTAGATATTTCTATGACAACAAGCAATACAACTGTATAATAGTAAAGGACACTATGCTACACAAGTAAAGTGAAAATAAAAAGTACACAATACACATTACCATTTTTTATATACAATTAGATACTTGTAACACAACAAGTAATACAACTGTATAACAGTAAAGGACACTATGCTACAGTACTAAGGTGAATTATAATAATAATAAGCACAAAATACACATTACCATGTTTTATAAAATTAGACACTCCTAACACATGAATACAACTGTATAACAGTAACGGACACTACGCTACACTACTAAGGTGAATTATAATATGTACACATTACACATTGCATTCTTTTGTATAGAATTAGATACCCCTAACACATGAAGAAAAAGTACTGTATGTTCATGTAGTATCAATATTCTTCATTTTAAATGTAACATAAAAATAAAAAGTTATCAAAAGACAAAGTTACTGACAAAGTGACAATATTTTTAAGGCAAAAATAATTAAATACATTTTTCATAATGTTAAATGTACCTCATACTGACGCTCAATCTCACACCCAGCATTCCATAACATTGCAGTGTTGTGCTTCAAGCATAAGTCAATCATTGGTTTGATGCTGCAAATGTGGGAACCTACGTTCTCCATAATCTTTTAATGGAACTTGCACTGAGAGCATGTTCCCTTCAAGCATCAGCATACTGCCTGTAAGCCATTTGTTGGGACACACTGGACAGCAATAACTTTGCCTTTCTGTAATCACTCACTCTAGGTATTCTCCAGGTAGTAAAATGGTGTAGTCTTCAGCATAGTACTTCAAAAGTGCTACCTCATCTTTAATGCCTTCAACAGGGACAGCATAACATGAAATGCGACCAGTCTTCCTACATTAAGAATTATTTTTATTACTTTACCTAGGTTTCATTCAATTTTGAAGAAAATGCCTCCTCAAGTTCTTGTAAGGACCATTTCTGATACTGTAGATGAACAAGAAGATCTTACATATCTATTCTTAAAACATAAGACATCAGTAATTGTTATACATATTGTGTCTAATTCTTTCTTTCCCCTGTATTCATAGTCAGTCCTATTACTCTCAACTGTTTCACAAGATGTTGATGACATCAGGCGTCCAAGAATAGTCATCTCCATTTGGTCCTTCATCGGTTCTTGCAAATTCCAGCGCATTCTCATCATATAATCCTTCTCAAACTGTGTGTGGCACTTCCTTGCACAATACCCACTAGAGCGTAATGCCTCAATTTCCACCCTTTCTCTCAAATCCACAGCTCTCATCCATCTCTAGATCCTCTGGCTCCACAACTTTAGTGTTGCTAGTTGCAGGAGTGATGAGAGGTTCTTCATCATCATACTCCTCTTCCTGCTGCTCCAGGTGCTGTGAAAGCTTCCACTGTGATGGGAAGTGCAGCTGCTCCAGGGTTGTTAACAAGAGCCCATCACATTTATTTTCACCATCACTGCCTTCACTTTCCGAATATCCAATGGCAGGGTAGATTACACTTTACTGGTCCCAAGCAAAACATCACATGCACATCTTACCTAATGTGATCTACAGGCAAAATGGTGACAATTCCATTCTGACAACTGGAATGATACTAAAATGATACTAGAAGACATGTATGCTATATGCAGCAAGACCAAGGAAGAGGTACGCAAATGGGTGAGAAGGGAAGGGGTATGTTAGGAGACTTTACTGACCATGACTGTCCTAAGTGCAGTAATGGGAGGATGAGGCTTACAAGGGACACTTCATTTTCAAGGGATCTCATGATTTGGAAGTGCTCAGACAGGTCCTGCAATAAGGTCAGTATCTGGAAGAGTAGCTGGTGTGAGGGGTTTCATCTGACTCTAGAGCAGATCCAGAAGCTGACCTACTATTGGGAATGGCACTTAGAAAACTAGTCTCTTTTGGATGAGAATGAAATGGCACGTGCTGCTTGGCCATCACGACTGGCCCTACCAGTTTCTTGAATATAACTTTCTACGTTTGATGGTGTGCCCCAGTGAATGACACGTACTACATTAGACCAATCTATACCCATTCCAAAAGCTGATATTGCCAATATGATTCGTAGCCTAGATTGAGACAAGAAAGATATTAACATTGCAGATTTTGTACTACTGCTGTTGCAAGCATTAAACATATCAACAAGACAGAAATGCAGACACATCTGCATATCCAATACGTTCAGTAATCTCATTCTTTAATTCCCGCTTAACTGATGAATATATGTCTGTGCAATCCTTGTATGTGTGACAGAAATTAATATTATCAATATGTCCTCGTTTCACATAAAGTTCGTCTATTATTATATTGCAACTTTCTCCTCCTTTTCACATACAGCATAAAATATAATTGGCTTTTCAGGTGACCTCAAAATGGTGACAGGTTTCTTCATTCCTAAGAAATGTATCACTTCCTTACATGTACTCATTGATGCAGTTACCTTTAGCGCAATGAAATTTACAGTGACAGAAACGAAGATCACTTAGTTTTATTAAATTCTTTTTTAAAGCCTCTTCCCCTATGACATGACAAAAGTTGTGAACAATGTCTTTGTAATCAAATTAATATACCATGTCTCAACATAGTGAGCTTCATCAACAATTATACAAACCAACCTTTTTTCAAGTGATGAACTCTGGAAGACATGTCTCCAGTCTTTTCCAATAAATGGCACTTCTTCAGAAGTCAATATCAAACGCTCTCAAGATTGTCAGCCATCTCAAATTTAATCAGGAGTGACTACAATAGTCAGGTGATATCAAATGACTGATGACACATCCTTGTCGCTCGAAAAAGCTGATTGGTGCGCAAGATACGCTCACAGTGAAACAAATTCTGTAGCAGTCTCACCAGACCCTTCCGTGTCACGGCAAAAAGGTGGGCCCAGACTAACATAATAGTGAGTTTCAAAAGGACTATTTTCAAAAAAATAGAATGTATACCAATAAAAAAGCCTTCTCTCAAATGGCACTGTACAGACAGGTGACCCTGCAAAAAAAAAATTAAGTTGTATCTTAAAATTAGACAAGAAATTCCAAAATCTTATTAATAATTTTTGAAGTTAAGATAAAAGTTTTGACAAGATTAGGTAATAGTTCTGGCCAGATCAAACAATACTCCCGATAAGATTAGGCAATAGTTCTTGCAAAATCAGATGAAAGTCCTGCTTAAATCATATAACAGTCCTGAAGCAATCAGTTAATTATTATGTTAAGATACTTAGATGGTGATAGATGTATGTAAAGATCATGACTGATCTGGCAAAAATTTGACAAGATCAGTATACACTTCAAACTGTTTATATCAGTAACAAAGCAACAAAATTAATTTTCATATCAAAGTACTTAAATAGTTACTGTCTCTCGTTCTTCTACTTTACACTCCAATTCCTTATTAAAAGTCAACATTCAGTTCTTGTCTAAACATCTCTGCACACACTTTCACCTCACAACTGACCCTTCAAATTCTTTAGTACTATGTTCAAACTTTTTCTTAATACATTCTAATTAAACAAATATCATTATTACAAGCAGTTGCAGAAAGCTTTCAATACCTTAAAAAAATAAAACCTTTTTCTGATCGAGAGGGGCTTTTGTGTTCTATTTGAAGGTGTATAACAATGACTTTGCTCGGACTCACTGAAAGAATGTGCATTAAAGACGAAGCGAATTTCGATGGACTTTCTGCGTGCAAAGTCAGTATATTGACTTAACATTCCTGAAAAATTCAAAAAACGGAGTGATTAATATTTAAATCACCACAGAACAGCACATACTTATAAAAATTGGCTGTCAACTGTCTATGTTGTGCTAGTATCATCATCAGCAAGATCCTTCTTTTTCTTGATATGAAACATTCAAAATCTTCCCACAGACATCTATAACGTACAGCCAAAGTGTTATTATGTTTCCATAATTTATCAAACTTGCTCTCTATTGTATCCAAATGGTCCTAATTGTAATTCTGCATTAACAAATGACATAGACGAATCATACTTTGATATCTTGTTCATCCTTTGAAGAACTTGACTTAGGTGTGCACACAGATTTGGGTATGCCACTAATGTAGACATAGGTGTATTTGTAGATAAGAATGGGACAATAAAGCCATTGTTCTATAATAAAGTATAACAATAAATTAAAAAAGTATTAGGCAATAGGTAATTATTTCTGGAGGGCTTTGGAAAATTGCTAAATTTTAGTGATTGGTAGGTTTTTTAATTTCACCATTTGCCATAGAGCATAGCAGCACAATTTATTTTGGTAAGTACTGAAACATCAAATTTGCTGAATCTTGTCCTTCAAAATGACAAGATCAATGGGATTACTAACAATTTGGTTAATATGCCAGTACTGTTGGTGTAGTAGACTAAGTGACTTGAGCTGACAATGACTATCAAAAATCAACATTTAAAATTGAAAACTAATGTATTAAAACACTTTAGTTTGTCCCGTAGTTGTTTCACAACTTCCATCATTAAAACAGCTATCACTTTTATCCTACAGAATTGTAATTATAGTTAGAATGCTTTGACAATCAGTTAATTGTTACAATATCTTCAATGTCATCTTCCGCTTCATTTTCCACATTGTCATTATCATTTGATTCTAATTAAATCATAAAATCCCAAAAACTGTATATATTGCTTGATTTCAAGTAGCAAAAGTTAATTTTAGTTTTAATTGGTGGTGAAGAATTTCATCATCACATTCATGTTTCAGAATACGCCGCTTTGTTTGCTTGACTGCTAATAATTTTTGTGAAGTGAATACATTTACATTTGCATTATATTCATAGACATTTAAGTATTTCATGTGTAGCAAGACGAGATACTGTTAGTGCATTGACTTCACCAAAACAGAAAAAAAATTGCTTGCTTACACATGATTATTGTTCTCACATGACAATGGGTAATTTTCCCAAAGTACCATTAATTTTAAAAACTATAACACAGCAACACAGCATTAGCGCTTGTTAAGTACGGATCCGTTTATCGCACAGTACTAGGCATATACAGACTGTTAACGGCAGGTCCGTGTGGGCAGATTACGGAATAATGATGATACCACCGTGGGACTGTTCTGCAACAGTCTTTCTTGTTTTCCAGCCGTATATTACCCGTTTCTGCACAGTATTACTCCATTTTGTCCCAATGAAAACAATTTACACCGTACTATTAATATTAGTATTATAATCATTTTTATTATTAAATGTCAAATTCTAAGTCACCATCATCAATAGAACTTGAACTTGATGAATCTTCAAATATCTCAGGAATAAAGCTGCTATAGGACATCAGAAAACACAGTAAAAAGTAGATGGTTGCTAGCTTCATACTTTATATCATCTGTGAATTTTTGTTTTCTAACAATTAATAGTAAATAATTATTAATAAAAAATTGCAATTACTGTTTTTCTGGTATCAACTTATTTTTACCACTTCTCCTGTCACTATAATTATAAAAAATAACACTAAAACAGACACTCACCTGTCAGTTGTACAGCTTGGTTTTGAAGCAATTCTTCGTGCAGTAATGGTACTACTATAATAAAATTTAAAATGTAAAACAATACAAAATAATACTTAGCAATTGGTCTACCACTTGGAGTGCCACTAATAATGCAAAGGTACTACGTATTAAGAAACATGATACTTAAACATCAATTACTAATCAATAAAGTTTATTGGACTCTGCGTTACTGGACTCAGTGATGCAGAACTAAAAATTTAATACATAAAAGTTCTGAGAAACAAAATACTTTACCTAATTATACTGTTGTTTCTAGTAGGAGTAATGCTATCAATGAATTCAAAAAAAATAATATTTGTTAAATAAAAAATACTGATCAATAGGGAAGTCTATTGGACTTGATGATGCAGAACTAGAAACATTAAAAAATTAATCAAAAGCATCAAAACAAACAGACAAACCTAATTATTCTTTCTCTATATGGAGTAGCACTATTCACATTATAAAAAATAAAAAGTAACTAAAATTAATACCTGTTCTGA
>NW_003546437.1:57718-59649 GCF_000090795.2 Amphimedon queenslandica | reverse complement strand
TAGAGTACAGTGGAGGGCCTGCTGTACAAGACAACCCAGCGCAGAAGAGACTGAGCTATCGGAACTGAACTCACACTTTCGTAGCAGTCGTTTTCTGGTGTTACTTTTTGTTTGCTCAACGGCTGTAGCACGAGCAGGTTGTGAATCATTAATAAGTCTTCTCCGGCTTTCATATTACCTGTGAATGGCAGCTATTATTTTGTAAACAGAGTAGCTGAAGATAAAACTAACTGTTTAATTTTTTAGGGGAATATTGCTCCTTAAACTTGGCTTGCAAATGGGTCAACAAGTAGTTCTTAATAGCAGTATTAGTTTCACTTGCATAACTATAAAAATGTATCTTGGTCACAACAGGAGATATTCTCCTAAAAGCATATTTACAAATTAGTAAGCTGTTGTGCATGGACACCCTTGCCAATGGAAATCATAGCAGACACAAATTTGCAAAAATTAAGCAACACAAAAATTCCGATTCAGTATTTCTGCAGCATAACTTACGGTTCAGATCCATTGAACTTAATCTCCGAAGTATTATGTAACGCTTTAACTGCAGCCTAAATTTAAAAAATATGTAGCTAAATTTAGTGTATTAATAAAATAAATGCAAATAAAAATAATAAAGCCACATTAAATAACTGTTCAAAGGGCCTACTGAAAATTACATGTAACTGGCTAACCCCCACATGACGAAGAGGCGGAACCAGACTGCCAAGTATGTAACTATACATAGTATAGACCACTGGAACTGAGGATTGCAAAACATTATGAATTTCATTAATTTATATACAGTATCCGCCCACACGTCATAATTGGCTATCATTTTGGTTGGCAAGTTCATTATAGAAGTCAATGGAGGCACAAAGAAAATGCACCACTTACCTACTGTAGCTCTATCAATAGCTAAAAAGTGCTTGTTATAAAAAAGAACAGCTGCTTTTAAGTATCTCCTGTAAAGGATTTGGTCAAAATTTCAGTGCTCCAGAATTCTTAATGAGGTTTGTTCTTGTTGGCCCATTTTGTTCTATTACAAGTTGCCAACCAAAATGGCAGCCTGAATTTGTTTAACCTAAACCACACCTTACAACCGTAATAATTTCTAATAATCTTCCTACACGAACATTATTTTCAGTTCCAATGGTCTATACATACAGTTGAATGATCATACGCTCAAGTCCTAAAAACTCCTTATACGGCCCCCTTTCATCTCAGTTTAACTATAAAAAACACTACTCACAGAGACTTCATTCACAACTCTTTGCCTAGTCCCAGATCCACGTGGGCAAGCCTTCTTATTATCAGTAAAAGATGTCACTTGTTCCTGAACTGCTGTGATATCCACTTTTAGTGAAGTAAAATTGTTCCTCAAATGTTGAATGAGAGAGTTTTGCTGTGCAAGATTGTCAAGAACAAAGTCCAGCTTCTGGGAAATGGACTGCTGGTCAGGATCCGGCCACGCGGGTGATGAGGCCATACACGTGCTGGTATTTCCAAAATAGAGTGATCATCTTGTTAAGACTGACAGGAAATAAAACTTACTGATTTTGTTGTGACTGGTTTGTAGTAAATGATGAAGAGCGTTTTCCAGGGTAAAAACCTCCACTCATCCTTCTAAACTTGGCAGCGTGAGTGCACCTGTAATACTTTGTAACAGTAATAAAGGGTCAGGTACCGCTGGTCCTGGGTGGAGTATTGAAATTGAAAGGTGTGGTTTCTTTGACTCATGCATGTACAACATTACACATGGTCAGACCACACCAGTGTTTCTGACGAAGGTTTCTGAAGAATGAAGATTCTAGACCTGTATATATCTCTCGGATCATGAAAGGAAGGCAGAGAAAACATCACAAAAAAGGAAACCACAAACATTTTCTGGCAGTTAGAAGACTGCATAAATTGGAACGTCTGGTAGAAGAAAAAGATGACATCAAACG
>NW_003546437.1:45806-55677 GCF_000090795.2 Amphimedon queenslandica | reverse complement strand
CTGACAGTAGGTTGAGCTATGGCTTTTGATCTGCTTGTGCAAGGCTACAATGATGCAATTGACTATTATTACATGCCTTCTTATTTTGTTTGTAGTTTGTTTGTATGCATTTTAATACGTTATGTTTTACATGCATACATTGTATTGTTAGCTAGCATATTAAGTTACTTGTGGTAGTCTGAACAGTAGGTTGAGCTATGGCTTTTGATCTGCTTGTGCAAGGCTAAAGTGATGCAAGTGACTATTATTACATGTCTTCTTATGTGTTTGTTAGTTTGTTTGTATGCATTTCAATACGTTATGTTTTACATGCATGCATTGTATTTTTAGCTAGCATATTAAGTTACTTGTGGTAGTCTGAACAGTAGGTTGAGTTTTGGCTTTTGATCTGCTAGTTGAAGGCTACAATGATGCAAGTGACTATTATTACATGCCTTCTTATTTGTTTGTTAGTTTGTTTGTATGCATTGTAATACGTTATGTTTTACATGCATGCATTGTATTGTTAGCTAGCATATTAAGTTACTTGTGGTAGTCTGAACAGTAGGTTGAGTTTTGGCTTTTGATCAAGGCTATCCTTTTTTTGTTTCTGATTTAGTTTTACAAGATTCAACTTTCAAACAGTCAGAGCGATGTTTGCTAGCTGTCCGAGGATTCCACAAAGATCTCTCATAACCAGAATAATTTACAACTCCTGACAATGAGTGATCAAATTCCTTGTAGCTCTTGTTACACCCCAAATGTGCATTATGACCCAAAAAACCTGCTACTTTTCTTGTTGCTGGAATGTCACAGCTAATGCATGATAGCAATGTCCTTATATTTACAGATATTCCATTAGAAGTAAGTACTTGAATACCTTCATTATAGCACTTAGATAGTTTCTCAGTAAGTGGGAGTAAATATGAGTCAATCGATAAATTTGGTTCATGTGGACCTGGCATGACACCAACTAAAACAATATTTTCTTTGTTATATCTCTGTTCTCGTGGTAAGTTTTGAATTACCAAATAAATTGCACCAACTGAATATTGTGTATGTTTGAATGGCTGAAACCAGTCAACATTTAATGTCAGCATGTAGCAATATGGTGTTGATAAAAAATCTTCATGAAATTTTTTCCAGACAGAGCCATCATAAATATATGCAAAGTATTCAGAAGGAATAGTAGACTCTCTTTGTCTCCATTCCTCACATAAACTTAAAAAACCAGGTCTCATTGCTAAACGATGTAGTGACAAATGTAATGGATAATAGGGATACGTTAAGAAAGGCACAAGACAATTTTTTTAGACAGTTTTTAGCAGAAGTGTATTGCAGGGTCCTCTTCTTGATGGTTGAGTATGATTCGGATATTTCACATAACAGCATTGTTTAAATACTTTGTCACCATTTCTAAGCACAGTTAAACAGTCATCATATTCATCAATTGAGTGACATGTTGGGCAAACTACATACTGTATTATTCCATCATCACTCAAACCCAGGATTTTCATTGCAGTTTTAGTTGTAAGAGGGATTTCTTTGCTAGCTCTTTTTAATTGATGGTTATTATAGAGGGTACTAACAAGATCCAAAAAGTACTTTAAGAAGCGAATAAGATACTGCAAAGCCCTTTCAGAAATATTAAATACTGACTGCCACACAAAAATAAACCACAGGAGTTTCCAAACAGGTTTTGAAAGGGTATGATCCTTAGAGACATCATCATCTTTGATAGAATCTTCACTGTCAGATACAATTTCATTGTTTGTTTCCTATCATAATAAATTCAATAAGTTATATATAGGTTATCTTTTATGGTAGTTCCAGTCGAATGGCAACTGTCTGAATTTCAATTGACATGTTTATTTGCATCGGAAGTGGGTGGCCAAATTCAATATGGCGCTCATTGATGAAGGCTCACTGAAAAAAGGGAGGATTTTTTAGTGCAGGCTGCAGCATCTCTTTTGAAGACTTGTACTGTACCATATCAGGTTAAAGAGACATTTAAGTCGGTTGCGACAGTTGCGGTTCAACTGGTTATTATAGTGCTCTTACTTACATAATCAAGAACAATGCCACTAGGAGTACCAATGCTAAATTCTGCGGATTCAGAATTTGAAGATCCTTCTAAGCACACATGTTCTAATCATATATATATATTTATACAAAATAATATTGATTTATAGGTCAGTATTACCTTCATCTGCTACATTGAATACGTCACTTGTGTTCATTAAGCTATCGTCTCGATTACGAGAGTCTATCATTGCACTGTCATCATCTGCAGCTGCATAATGACAAAAAATTAATTGTAAATTATCTAATAAAGTACAAGCGCTTTTATTAGACTGTAGAACACAGCATACACTAAACCTCAAGCTAAATAAAACTCACATGATAATACAGGTTGCTCTATTGAATTCCAAGAATAGTTGAATTCGTTATAGTATTGACTCTTGTGACGATAATAAGTTGACTTTGATACTTCAGCTTTGCAATGACCACAGTAGTCGGATCTTCTTTTGGCTTTGGGCTGTTCGAGCTTGTCACAATCATTGTAGTCATCAAAAAAATCATCCATCGTTTATGGAGTAGTGCCGTGGAGCCGTATCAGAGTACGATCAGCAACAGCAATAATTACTGTATCCGTACAATGTATATCACCATTTCGCTCCGTTAAATATAAAAAACGGGAAATCCGTTACTGCCCCATTCATGCGTCGATTTTGGTGTGCAAAATAGTTACGTTATCAATCTAGCTGTGAGGGTGCTTGTGTGTAGCTACAAACTGACAGTAGTCAAAATGTGTCAAAAATAAATGCAACTATTTTTATTTAATTTAAGCAATTGTACAATGAATGTTACAGTAAAACACTACATTGTCTTTAAGATAAACTTTATGTTCTCCAAAAGAATGAATACCAAACACTACTGCTTAACTATATAGTCCTTACTGATAAACTAAAAATGTCCTGAATACATCATGACAAGAACTTATACTTACTAGGGGTTTCCAACAACGTCACTTCATATGGAATCTTCCTGTGTACCCAAATTAATTATTTTCAAAATGGAAGTCACAAAGTGGATAACAAATTTTGAGTGGATTAAAATCTGTATAACGTATGTCTCGCCAGTAAGTTTAAATCAGAAAACATGCATGTATATATATCTAATAGCAGTGATGTAATGAAAAATATTTTTTATTTTTTTAGGTAAAGACAACAACTATTGGATGATTATGAAGTATTAGATGACTATTAATCCAAGATTTAATTAATTTTAATTATATTTTACATAAATTTTAAATAATGTATGTAAATCAACAGCCATGTACATATAAAGATTGTGTCTAAATATGAAACACACAATTAAACAAATTGATATTTAATGCAACTCACATTTTAGTTTTAACTATCGTGATCTCAAGTTCTCAACCGTCAGGTGGATACTGGTAGTGCTCTGACAGCGGTTGCATGAGGAGGAGGCGGACCTTTTAATTGCATGCAACATATGCACAGGCATATGCACTGTTTCTTGAACCACAGGAGAAACATTATGTTTAGGAAGATTATCTTTCTAACCATCTTAATAATTATCCTTCTCAATTTCAAGTTTGAAGCCATAGGCATGTCAGTATTAGATTTGATTTTATTTAACTTAAAAATGACTAAACCACAGACCAAATTAATAAATGATTACAATGAATAATAAATTATATGGGCGGTAGCCTATATGTAGGATTGTCGTTGATTTTTCAAAATGGCAGCCAAATTTACAATTGTCAAATGCTTATAACCCTTTCAGCTTACATTGTACAGCCTTATAAATGGCTTAACTGAGTTCTCCTTCACTGAGTGATTCTCCTGGTACCTTTAAAGTGACCTGTGATGTAATGGGAGCAATTCTGAAGAACAGGCCCAAATTCAAATTTCTGCAAAATTCTTCACACTTTTTTTTCATCTTTCTACTATCAACACGGAAATATTTAAAATAGAGAACAGCTTAAAATGGCTTCTACACCATTCCTTTGGGCTTCAGTCAAGGATAAGACAAGTGCTTTTATTATGTAACTTAGTTTAAAGTTCAAACAAATTATTTGCACGTGATCTATCACACCCCTCTCTGTTTCAGACGCCATTTTGAAATTAAATGCGCATGTGCAAAGTTGCTATAGACAACTGTGTGCCTGTGTGTGGTTTAAAATTTTTGTTATCGCTCGATTCTTCTCTTGGTCTTTGCTAAAGTTTTGCTCTGATCTTAATTGCAATGATTGCCCACTGCTGAGACTAAGAGATCACCGGTTCTTTAAAGAGCTAATAGGTAAATAAGTTATTTTAAAATTTAATATTCATTTTTGAATTTGAGTAAAAATGGAAGTTACAGATGCCCAGTATTAGCCACTCAACTTCTTTTAGTCAGCTGTTTCTAAAGTACTGCATTGTATTCTTCCTGTTGCTACAATATACTGAGATAAGTTTTATACAATGGTCAGTAGCAGCAGAGTTTATGTACAAAAAGGAAGTAAAAAAGGAAGAGCAACTTGACTGGGGATAAAACTAAGAAAAGAAATGCAAAGAATTATGTGGTTAGACAGCAAACCAAAGATTTCATAGATAAAAATAGATCAAATGCCAGAGCATACTATAAAAAACAATGTAGCAGGGTCAAAAGCAAAGCAACAATTGCATACAAAATCAGTAAAAAGTATAGAAGATTGCTTCTGCAAAGGCCTATTCCAAGCAGTTTCATGCATTCAACCGAGGTTATATATTGCAAAAATGTAACAATTGGTACAACAATAACAAGGGTAAGAAAACTATTAAATCATTAGAGTATTCACAAAAAATGTATTCTCAATATTCCTTAAATGAAAAAAATGATGTCTAAAAGACGTTATCAACAAAATCCTGACCCACAAAAAGAGATATCTTTGAAACGGTATTAGAAAACAGAGACGCAATATTACATGTTACACAAGATAAATTTTTAAAATTTAAAAATTCTGATAATAAAATGGAAGATAGCACTAAATAAAGAAAATAAGAGGCATCTAAATAAAAATTATTATGATTGTAGTTATGGTCAAATATTGTATAGATTGCATTCAAATTTCTCATTACCTGCAGCAAATAGTGAAGCAAAGGAATATTATTTTACGAAAATTATTGAAGCATTATATTACAACCCTGAAGTAGTTGATGATTTATTGCAATTAAGTATGAAAGGTGTAGATTTTGAAAACACATTATATAACAGTAAATGTAATGCTGCTTCAAGTATGTTGTTAGAATAAGTTATGAAAAACAGATCTCACAAAGTAGGCATATTGATACGTGCATCAAATAGCATTAGGAAAGTGAAGTTGAAAGCTTTAGTGATTTTGGTGAACAATGTCACACAAGGAATAGTGAGCCTTATTTTTTTGAATCAGCATATTTATATCCTAATGATGATTCTGATAGCCAATTGATAGTCAAATTGCAATCCCTGTTGATACAAATAGCATCTGTGATGTAGCAGGCATTGTATTGATAGAATAATGTAATGATGACAGTGATTCTGAAGATGACAATTTTGATAATAATAGAATGTATACTACTAAGAGAATGTCTACCCTGAAATGGCACTGTACAGACAGGTGCAAGCCTTTATTAGAAAGTGATGTTCTTGAAGTTAGGCAATATTTTGATGAACCCATTAAAGAATTGAGGAAGCATTTAGATGCATGTGATAATTGTCCTAATAATCATTACATGACAAAATCCCTGCATGTCAAAGAAATAGATCAAGTGTATGAACATGACTTCTGTGATAATGCAAATGTAACGGTAATTGTTAAAAAAATCAAAATAATGTTGAAAAATATTTAAAATATTCAGAAATTGTTTGTGAAAGGATAGGCCATCCTATTGTGTTTAGTAGTATTGATACTAAATGTAAAAGTATCCTGCATATTTTACGCAATGCATCTGTTCATTATCCTTTGTTGAGACGCCTTTTGAAACACTTTTATGTTGCTAGAAATGCCCATTTAACAGTAGATACTATTGATTCTTCCATTGCTGATGGCAATATAGCACAATTGATAAATGTAAAATTTAATGAAGCTGATGAGACTGAATTTGATAATGTGTATTACGCTATAACTGATGGCGAAGATGACCCATTTAGAATACGAAACTTAGATACTGTGCTTTAGTTTTAGTATTCAGATGCTATTGATGAATTTAAGACAGCTTTGTCTGATCAGGCTGTTAATGCTTGTTGTAGCTGTGAGAGGCTTCTCAGAACACAGTCTGTCACTGAAGCTAGGGATTTAGATAGCGATATTTGGAATATCCTATTAGATCACATTAGAGAGAATGATCCTACAGCACTTAATAAAGTTACGTATATTTGAAATCATTGTCGACCTATTATTAGGAAAAATGAAGTTCCAGCACGTTATGCACTCAATGGGCGAAAGTGTGAGCCACTACCCAAAGAATTGGAAAATTTGGATCCTTTAAGTTGCCACTTAATACAGAGAGCCAAATGTTTTCTGACAATTGTTAGGCTAGGCACACACACCTTAAAAGTGCCTGCCAATAATTCTTTGAAGGCTCTTACAGGTGCAATGTTTTATTTACCTCTTCCATTAGAAAAAAACAATGTAAACTTTAAATGAGGTTGGTATAGATTCTAATCATTTGCCTAGTCCAGAACTTTACATTATTAATGGACAGCCTACTAAATCAAATAATGTCTAGCGTAGCTTAGTTGATGTGAATGAAACACTAAGACAACGAGACACCTACAGTGCTTGGACTCGCCGCTGTAACTGCTTTGTGATTTTCCAGGAAAACCAGTGACATGTATATAACAAACCAGTGAGACTTATTGTCTACATGAGTGTCATGCATCTACCAGACTGTACATGCATTGAAATTATTGATTTCATTACTATGCATATTGACATTCTTTTATAGCTAAAATTCATTTTTAAAAATGTATAAATTTGAAAGACAGAGACTTATGCCTTAGCCCTTAGGGCCCTAGCAAGCAAAGGCATAAGCCCCTTCCAAAAATTCCTTTTTTTGTTCTTGTTGGTATGTAATGAACTTCACCTCATACCTATACTAACTGTACATGATGATATCATCGTGGGTTGCACTGATCAATATGCCACATCAAAGAAATGCTTCCTGAATGTTGTCATTGTGGGCTACACCATGAATATGCTTTAATGTTCCCAAAGGATATCAGATACATTATAATACATTTATACTTGCATATGTTATTCCTCAAAATTGTCTATAGAGTCTATCTACTCTTTTGTTTTATTTTTTAAATATTTAGAGGTAGAATTAGGAAGAAAATGAAGACTGTGAAGAAGCTCTTCGCCTGGCGGCATAATAAATATATATCATGTATATAGTCTAATATTATATTTTCTTCTTTAAAAGACTTAATGTATTAATTATTAAAATTTTTATTTAGCTACAAATCATTTAAGAAATTAAGTCATTAGCCATTACAAATTAGCTAGTATAAACGCATAAAATTCTCATGCAAAGTGTAACATCAAGCTTTCTCATGCAGAAGGGAACATCAGATTCCTATACATTGGGTGTGACTTTGAAAAAGCATGCTTTTTTCTTTGTCAGTTGCTCTGAAGACTGTTATTCTGTCTCTTGTTCCTTTAACTAAGTTTTTACTTAGTCCACCTACTTCTGATTGTTTCTTTGACAGGAGTGGAGTGAGCTTTTGATTCAGTTGAGCTCCATAGTGACTATCATATTTTTTCACTGATCATTGGTCAACAAATTTTGTGTAAGTTTATTACTGCTACTGCTCTGAATTGCAGGCTTAGTCTCTCTACTCTTATGCACACCATTCCCCATTCTACAAATTACTGTGGGCTGTGGAATGGGTAGCAAGGCTATTATTTAATCTGTATCCACTTCCCTTATAATTATATAGGTTGTATCGAGTTCAACTGGACACAATGATCTCTATAGAAGCTTGGAGAGCCTCTTTTCGTTGCTTTTCAAGCAACAGGGTTGGCATCTCCTTTGTTGTATTTAAGCAAAAGCAAAGTAATATAAATAAATTTGTCTTGGTCATGTGTGTGATTCTTATGGTTCCCTTTTGCATTATGGGCATGCTTGGGTTTTTTGCTTTGCTATCCACACCTTTAAAATATTATAATGGGTGTGCTAACTTTGTATGTATTTCTAATTTGAGTTATGTATTATGCTTGTCAATCATGTTTTTTTGTGTTTCACTTACCACATGTGTTTTGCTCTTATTCTTCTTTGCGGAGACATTGAGAAAAACCCTGGGCCTACAAAAACTTGTCCAAAATGTAATATTTCTGTGCATATTAGAAAATTGATATGTCAGTGTGGTCATAGATTTGTCATGCCCAAAGGCTGCCCTTCAAATATATTACTTGATAAAAGTAGGCAACAAAGGGATATTCAACAATTGTCGCTCAAAAGAAAGAGATTCAATAAAATCAAAAAACTAGAAAAAGAGCCTTACAGACACCTGAGCAAGCTGCAGAATATCGTAAAAATGATAGAATTGCAAAGTCTGATAAGAAAAAAATGGAATGAGAAGTGGAAGCATCAATGAGAAAAAGAAATAACTTATATTGTCAGTGAAAAAGACAAGCTACTGAAAGTGAAAAAATTCATTGTGAAAGAAATGAAAGAAACAGAGTCAGCTTCCAAACGTCGTAGATTAGAAACCAATGAACAAACGTCATCTCGTAGACATAAAGATCGGGCATGTAAGGCAAAGCATAGACTATTTGAAAATGACTATGAAAAGCAAATTAGGCAGCATAGAGATAAAGAAGCTAAAAAACTAAATAGAAGTTGCTCAACAATGGATAAAGCTATTTTTAAGTTTTTATCCAAAATTAAAGTTGGTGCAGAATTTGTGTGTAATTGTTGTAACAGAATGATGTACCGTAACAGCGTAGTTCCATGTAATAGGGCTAAATACTCCAATTGTAATGATGAATTGTTAGATAAAGCTTTGTGTTCTCCTTACTAGAGCAATGACGGAAATTAATGGATATGTAAAACTTGTGACAGTTCTTTAAAGAAAAATAAAATGCCTGCTCAGTCTGTTGGTAATGGGCTAAAGTTGGATGAAGTACCACCACAATTGGCCAAATTAAACCCACTTGAGATACGCCTTATTTGTTTGAGAATTCGTTTTTTAAAATTAGTCAGTTTACCTGTTGGCAAGGAAAGAGGAATTCATGGGCCAGCAGTAAATGTACCACCTCAAATTAATAATGCATGTACTGCATTACCCCGCCTGCCTTCACAGTCAGAAATGATATCTGTAAAGTTGAAGCGCAAGCTTACCTAAAAGTCCCATTACATGTATGATTATGTTAATCCACAAAATGTTGTAGATGCATTTATATTTCTAAAGAAAAATAATAATTTATATAATGAAGTAGTGATCAATCATGCCTGGGCTAATGATGCATTAATACATGACGAAGAGATTGCATTGAACCTAATTCAGAATCCTGATATTGCTATAAGTTTTAATAGCGAATCTACCAATAATGAACAGTCTTTTATGTCACAGGCTGCATGCAATGCTCCTTCATGTACCAATACATCTGTTGGATTTCCATGCACTGATAACAATACACCTGTTATTAATATCGAAATAACTAATACACCTCCTGTTACTTATAGTAATAATAATCTTAATTCTGATAATTCTGATCATTTAGCACCTTACCTATTATTACTTGATGCTGCTAAGGACAAAGGATTTATTGTGCATGAAGTGCCTGGGAATGGTAACTGTCTTTTTGACTCTATTGCTTATCAAGAAGAGAATTGTCCAAAAAATAGTGATACATTTA
>NW_003546437.1:20670-39183 GCF_000090795.2 Amphimedon queenslandica | reverse complement strand
TATATTGGCAGTTGGTGACCTATTTCAGTTGCCACCAGTAGGCCAGTCATCATTATTTGGAATGATGTCACAAAGCAGCCTAGCTTGCTTGTATGGCTCTGGATCATTATGAAAAGAAAATTTTTAAGAAAACATACCAGGTGATGCAGAGGAAGAAAAATTTGAAATGCTGATTGATGCAAAAATAGTTGGGGTGCAAAACTTTTGCATTCACCTAAAATGCATTCATTGTAATAATAATGTATTGTTTGGTGCTAACTTTAATACAATTGTTAGGTGTTCAAGTTGCAATATTCTTCAATCAATTGAAGACCACCAGTATGAAGTCGAAGTTAGCACAATTGTAATTGCGAGCAATGACACCGAGAAGATTATTAAGCTCTCAAAAGACATCATCCTGAAAATTCTTGATATTGATGATTTCACAGAATTATCTGCAGAAATGGAATCAAATTTGCTGAGAATGCCTTCAATGAATATTGAATACAATGAAAACAATGGTTATGTTAAAGACATAACTTTCATGCAACAATAACTATGTCACAAGAACACTATTTACTCTTTTCTTATTTACCTCATGTATTGTAATAGTATAACATACTTTTTTGCTATGGTTACCATTATTATTAGATATCATTACTCACTTGTTTAATCATTCATAATAAGAACATTTAAAAATGGATATAGTTTCTGCCAGGAACCAACCCTGGGTAAAAGGTAAAAGGGGAGAAAAGTTACCGTCCTCTTCGCCCTCACCTCATACTCATAGTTCAGTAGCCTGCCACTTTCTCTTTAAATGGATGCAATGCCCAAGTCACACCCAGTAAAATGGTTGTTGGTGGAGAAAGACTGATAACTTGAGCTATAACTTCAGTGAGATTAATGTAGACTGTAGAGTATGTTATATGTTTCTTTATTATTGTACATCTGTAGGTTGGGACAAAAGGCAACTTCATGAGATGATGAAACTTGTATAGAAAAAATGTAAGTGTGGACATATATATAAATAAAAGTAAGTAAAGAAATTCAATATTGCAAAGGGCCTTAAAAGGGGTAGGGACCAAGCTAAAACCTTTGTGCTTTGCCCAAGGTCCTTTCAAAGATTGAATTTAGCTCCATGCTCTCACATACCGCATAGCTGAAATTTTGGAACGAATTAAATTTGGTGTTTTGATAGCCATTTGCAAAAATTAAATCCACCATTTTGAGCCATGCTCAATGGCATGTTGCCACAAATTTGCCAGATTAACATTTGCTAATCACCAAAATTTAGCAATTTGCCAAATTTAACTCCCTCCAAAATTTTCCTAATGTAAAGTAAAGTAAGTAATTCCTAATCCGAAATCAGGTCAAACTTTTACACAAATTAAAAAACGCTTATATGTATGAAAAGAAATTTTTTAAATGAAAAACTCTGTTAGCCAATTTTGACTAAATTTTTGGCAAGCAACCATGAAAGATGGATAGCCTTGTTGTTTGGTTCTCATATAGCCATTATTGAAGAAATTTTGTCATTCGCCTCAATTTTTGGAATATTTTTAAAATTTTGTAAAAATTCAATTGTAATTGGAATCGACTCAAATTTTTGACACAACATGAGAGCATGTATATGTATCAGAAAATATTATAAAATTGGAGAATTTTCTTCCAGTCATTTTTGACAAAATTTGGAAAACAAGAAAAATCTTTGGTTGATAACCCAATCTTTGAAGAACTTCATAAGATTCATTGAAAATCTAGTTAGGCTGATGTACATTTATTATATATTACTAATAGCCTACTATTAGAATCATTTATGATTAAGTTAATCATGTGGAAATTTAAAGTAAGAGTACCGTACAAGATGATTTATTGTCGAAAAATTAATATTGGTGATTAGCGGTTTTATGAAGAAATTGTAAATACAAAAACCACCATTTTGTTTTTATCTGAGCATGCTCAATGGCACATGGCACCAAATTGCCTACATAAAATTTGCCAATATAAAATTTGTCAATAACTTTCCAGAGGCAAATTGACCAAATATTACTCCTGCCAATAATTCATCTTGTACAGTAAGTTGAAAATACATGTGACTTTATATAGTTATGCATATACATGTATGTGGCATGTATACATGTACATTGTTCTGGTTTTAAGTAATAGTTTCATATTAATACATGTACATGATGTAATATCACTCTTTATGCAACTGTTATTAAGTTCTCTATCTCCTACATTACTATAAGTGTGTATCTGTTCATTGTTTTCATGCATTATAAACTATGCTGTTAGGACATCAAATGTTCCATCCTAAAAATATATAGAAAGGATCAGGCGAAGAAGCCATAATAATAATAATGACCAGCAAGTTTGCAATTAAGACCAATTCTAGCTAGTGGCCCAAAGCTGTGGCTTTGATCATAACATTTGTTTCTTACTTTTTTATTTATTTTAAAGATATAACTTGTGCATGAGTAGTACATGTATATAGTAAGGTCTCAGGAGTAATTATTGTTGAGCCTCTTTCTTTTTCTCCTCCTCCTATTATTTTTACTAGTACCATTTGTGATATATTTCAAAATTTCCTTTAAAGCCTGCATCAAAATACAGAATTAAATCAAAACTTGATTCTACCATGTTTGATTACTTTTTGGCATTGAATTATTCTTTGCATAAGCAAGATCATATGGCTTAATTTGCCATACAACCATGCTACAATTCTTACAAAGCCTAGATATTATAATGTACATATAGCATACATGTAACATTATAAGTGACTTACTTCTCAAGGTATTATACATGTGTGTATGTGGCCTTAGTATGATACTAAAGCAAATGGCCCAAGACAATAAACCTATACACATAACAATGCACTATAACATCACAAAATAGAAGAGTGGGTGACTTACGAAATAGTAGCCATAGCATGACACGGTTCTTCATGAATCTTCCTTTATGACCTTTCACTCCAAGTGACATGCTAAGTCTGCACTGTCAAGCAGCTTTTATATAAGGCTGCAGTAAAAACCCCACCGAATTAGATGTGATTCCTTAATGTACATATATTCATAAGCTTACATGCACATGTACTGGAGCAAGGGATGTGGCTTTTGCATAAAGTTTAGTAGCTACATTATAGTTTATAATGTCCTTTCCCTATCACCTCTGATGTAGATTTAATGTACATGATTTGTGTTATACATGAATTGTGCTTGCATGTTCATGTACATTAACTGTTTTGTATTTTCATTATTAAACATAATTGTCTATTCTTTTCTGTAACATGTACTAATGTTTGAGTAGATAAGTAGCCCACAAGCATGACTACATGCATTAAATTCAAAAAAATTGTATAGACAAAGTATGCTTATGGTGCATAATTGGCAAAACATAGTTTTACGGGGCTTCATTCAATAAAGTCATTATGCCCTTCCGTACTTTTAACAGAGCCCTCTCTCTCTCTTCTCCTCCCTCTTAGGCCTTTTCAAGATTTGAACACTCTGACTGATCCCATTTCTCTACAGCAAGAACAGAGGGAAAGGAATTGGAGATGATAGCAATAGATTGCTTGCTTATGTCTATGCTTTTCTTTCTGCAGCTGCCTCTTACATTTTTTTTTCTATTGTTTCATGATGACAATAATTTTATAAGTCATTTTCATTCTCATTTCTTCATTATTTTTACTTCTTTTTGTTTATTTTAAAAATAAATTGTAAATTAGTTTTGGCTGGAAACTGTCCACGTGCCAGAAGGAGACGCTGCATCTCATTCTGGTATAGAGTTATAGATAGGCAGAGTGGCAGACAATGAAGGATTTCAGTACTACAGCGGCATACTCGCCACTATTTAGGAAGGAGCACTTTAAAACGTGTCAGTCTTCTTCCAATCTATAGTCTACTGAGCCTCCTCATTCAGTGCATGAATATTGAAGAAGATAGGACTACAGCAGTATTGGTGAAATGGATTTACGACTATCTAGCAAACCCTACAGAGAGCAGAGCTATATTTGGCTTAGGAATGAAACAGCATAGAGACTTTTGTCAACTTCATGGAGGCGCCCCAGGGATAAACAAAGGAATGCCGGGGAAGTCAGTGGGATCAGTCTCTGGTGGAATCATAGATGGGGTCCAGTCACTCCAGTGACAGGCGCTCTGACCTCTACGCACTTATCTTCTATCATTACGACATCTTAAACCATGCAGATAGATCAAGTGCACCTCCATTACATCACTCTCCATTATCTGCATAGATCTGAGATGCAGCTTCGTCTAGATCTACATTTCTCGGAAGATTTCACCAGATTACTTTGTGCTCCAGCATCTTCTATCATTCTAGCACCTCCATTACATGGCATAGTTCTCCATTGCCAGCTAAATTATAGTATGTTGCATGCAGGTACTTATCCTTCACCAATTTCTCAGGATATTTAGTCGCCAGAGTGTGTATCGGTAAGGACATATCCTGACATTCTGGAAACTCCATTACATTACAGTTTTCTGGAATCTCCATTACATTATAGCTTTTACGTACAAGTTAATGATCAATTCATTATTATTACATTAAAATTAATGATAATAACTCAACCATACCATTAATGTAGCACAATTGTTATACTTGTATGCATGTGTTAATGTAGCTTGATGTGTTGATGGCCTCCTTTACTTGTATAATTGAAGGACTCACAGTTGTCAGCAGAAATGATTGAAAGGATTGACACTGTAAAACGAGGTTTTAAATTTATATATTTTTAAAAACAAATCAAAAACGGACAGAATGAATGACAGACAGACAACCAAACTACCTAATACCCGCCTACGCAGCGAGTCCAATTAATAGAAATAAATATGCTATATAGAAATGTAGATGATGATTCCATCGACAAATTGTCGAAAAATGTTATACAAGTAGTAAGCAATACTTCTAAAATGCTTGAGAAGCAAACGATCATGGTTTAGAAGGCCTTTCAGCATATACCATTAGAAATGTTGATAGTAAAATTATAACAGGTTCTGATATCAGTCAATATAAATTAATGAATGTTAAAGAAGCGCCTATAGACAATAGGCAAGAGCATCTTGATTTGTTATGCTTTCCTACTTTATTTCCTACTGGACATTATGAAGAGCATCATCCCATAGAAAGCTATCCAGCACAGACTTTATGATTTAGTGAATACATAAAATAAAGATTTTTAAACAAAGATTCCCGATTTTGTAGAAATCATTCTTATTGTCTGAAGTATTACGGATTAAAAATTAACAAAGCCTTAAAAACTGGCATATATGTGACCATAATTGACAAAAGGTACCTTATGGCGGGTAGTGAAATTTGTCTTTCTAGCCTAAGAAATCCAACTTCCTGAGCCCCATTTATCATAAAATTACTCCACAGGATGCAAAAAGTTGCCATGAAACTTTTAGAAACAATGATTGTCTAACAGAGCACTCACAGGTTGATATTTTCCATTATAATGATCAATTTTAAAATCCGCCATAAGGGCCCTTTTGTCAATTATGGTCACATATAGTTTATTAGAAAGATCAAGGGGCAACATTGGTCAAACTGTGGCTGAAATATTATGAAAAATAAATGTTTTAATTGAAGAATTTCAGGGCAATTTAAGCACCATGTTGGCTCCAACACGGGGTACAAATCAATATTGGTTCCGTGTGAAAGGTGTAGTCAAAGCAACGATTGCTGAGTATGGCTCACCAACACTTTTCCTAACATTAAGTTGTGCTGAATACGATTCAGCTGATATAGCCCAATATTTAATAAAAGTAAATAATGCTCCTCAATCATATAGTATTTCTAGATTATGTACTGAGGACCTTATTTCAGTATCGCGACAATTTACATACAAGTTTAAGGATTTCTTTAATATAGTGTTTCTCCAGATAGGTATTTTAGGCAAATTAGAGCAATATTATGTTAAAAAGGAATATTAAATGTGTGGAGCGCCTCATTATCACATCCCCCTATGGATTGAAAATGCACCTGTTGTTGGTATAGATTGTCCAAAAGAAATCTGTTCTTTCATACAGGATAGTATAACGTGTCACATACTAGATAGTAAGACATCGCCAGATTTAAATTTCTAGGTACAAAATACCAAATGCACAAGTGCAGCAAATGCTGAAAGTGAAATATTAAAGTTTGCAAGACCAATGTATCTAGATGCTGATTCAATTTTCCTAGACCAGTCAGAGATTGTATTTACATCAATGATGTAGAAAAGAGTTTGAAATCATGCAATAAAATATATTATCTCAAACGAAATGAAAAAGAAGTTCAAGTCAATGACTACAACCCTTACTGTTGAAATTGTGGCGTCCAATTATGGACTTGCAATACATAGGAGGGAAGAGTCTTTCCTTAACAGAGAATGTAACTTGATGTCACTAAAGCAGAAAAGAGTCTTGTACAGGACTTATGGGATGAAGTCAGCAGCTGTGACAACAAATACAGCAGGCTTTGGAAAATTGGTCAAAAATTACGTCAAGCTAAAGAAATAGGACTATATGAAGCTAGTGATCTTCTTTGTGAAAGTTTATACATGAAATCAGTAACGGTACAGTACCTTAATGTTTATTGCCTCATAAAAGGAGCAGAAAAATAAAAAAACTATTAATATTTAACTAAAATTGATCAATCTTCAAAAGACATTTTTAATCCTAGCATAATTGAAGACTTGTCCAACAACACCAAATAACATGGAAGATGTATCCCTTTACAAATTTGTTGTAAATTACAAATTTGATAAAATAGGAGAAAATGGAGAAAGAGAATACAAACTTTGAGCAAAGCCAGTCCTTCCAAACGATAGGAAATTTAATCCTATGCAAGACGAGGAAAGAGAAGATTTTTATTACTTGTTAATATTTTTATTTGTGCCTTTTAGAGATGAGAGCACACTCGTAATGGAAGGTGAAACAATGGAAGAAGCTTTTGTGTGTCACATAAAAGCATGTATATGTGGCATTAAAAATTATTTCAACAAACTACAGAAATTATCAGAAACTGAATGTAATTGGAAGAAAATAGTCGATGCAAGAAATAAAGCCGGTTTCACTGAAGAACTTCCTGATAACAAGATGATGAGCCGCAATTACTGGGTGAAATAATGGAAGCAGTAGCTGATAATTTAACATTAGAGCAAAGAGAGGCAATGCTTAATGTAGATCAAAAATGAATTTTTGCTAAAATTAAGAACCATTTTATATGTTAAAAGAATGTGAAGATTTATTAGAGAATGAGTCTTCAAGACTACTTAGATTAGATAATATCAAACCGCTAAGGATGTTTATTAGTGTTGTAGGTGGAACTGGTAAATCATTTTAATGGAGGTAATAAAATACCTAGTGGATGACATATGGTATCCAAAAAGTGGTGAAATTATGTGTGCTATAGTAGCACCAACAGGTATAGCTGCATTTAATGTAGGAGGACTAACAATACATAGAGTACTTCAGCTACCAATAAAGCATGAGGGAAAGACAGTTGGATATTGGGCTTTGAATAAGGAAGCTCAGAAAAGGATAAAAATGACACAAAAATTAAAAAATTATAATAGTAGACGAGGTATTTATGGTATCCAATCTAAATCTAGCATAAATACACATGGGCTTAGAAGATATAATTGGTACTGATGAATTGTTAGGATCCTAAAATATTTTATTTGTAGGTGACCTCTTACAATTGCCACCAGTTAATGGTAAACCAGTATTTAAAAAAAATTAGCAACAAACTAGTAAAAACTAGACTTGGAGCAGCAAATGCAGTTAACAAATGGAAAGAAACAGTAGAGTTTGTTGAACTAACAATCAATGAGCGACAAAAAGGAGACAAAACTTTTATTAAGATGCTCAATTTTGTTTGGCATGGCTGTCTGACAGATGAAACTATTGATATGCTTAAGAGTCGTGTATTTAAGGTTTCAATACAAGAAAGTTATAATGAATGGGAAAGTGAAGGAACAAATCCTACAATTTGTCTATTTTCTAAGGTAGATACCTGCTAAAAAATCAATGAATTAATGTTCGAAAGTCTAGAAACTGAGAAAATGGAATTAGCATGTGTTGATGTTGTTGATAAAAATGGCAGCACAGCAAAGATTGACAACAAACAAGGAAAAAATCAGAGAAACTAAATGATCAACCAAGCAAAACAGCTGGTTTCGAAACTGTATTGTCTTTAGTAGCAGTAGGCTGTAGAGTAATGCTAAGACGTAATATTGACATGACTGTAGCATTAGTTAATGGTACCATTGGTACAGAAATTGGTATTTATGCTACACGTATATCAATCAAATTTGATCATTGATGTACCTTGTGACATAGATAGGGTTACATCTAGATTTTTGCTATCTAAGAATTTGTGTGTACATAGGAAACAGTTTCCCCTTATACGTACTTTTCTATTACTATACGTAAATGTCAGGGCCTTTCACTAGATACAGCCATTATTGATTTATCGACTGATGTTTTTGGGAATGGTATGGCATATGTTGCATTGTCTCGTTTACGTACATTAAATGGATTACATTTATTATCATTCGATCCTCTCTGTTTAAGTTAGTAATCCGTGCATAAACGAAATTAACCACCGCAAAAGTAAATTTCGGAATGACTTACCTCAAATCAAGAAAAGTAAAGGAAAGAAGAGATAGATTCAAGTGACTGGTATAATTGATGATGGTGATCCTTGTAGTAAGAATGCCAAGTTGTCTGCAAGTCATGTACAAAGTACAAGTAACAGTACTGTTAGTAGCAATAAACATAAGGGAACTGATTTACAAAAGTCTAATCGCCCTAAAGAGTAAAATATGTGACGATAATGCTTTAAATAAGCCTTGCCCCCAAAAAGGAAAAGTTGATGTAGACAGTAGTACTGACAATACTGCTTTGGCATTGCCTCACACAAAAAAGATGATAAAGTAACTGTTTTAATTAATTTGAAATACCTAAAAACCAAATTTAATGTCAAAGGTGATGATAGTTGTCGTAGCCTCATTGTATCTATAAAACTCTCAAACATTAAATGTAAAGCAAAAGATGATCATAGCAAGTGTAAAGTAAAAGATGATAATACCAAGTGTGTTGTAACAATGACCATTGTAGTAGTAGTTTGATTGAATCTATAAAACTCTAAAGCATTAAAATAAAAACAAGTAATCTAAAAACAGACGATGATGTCATCTTTACTTATGAAGAGCCTCCCAAGCCAGATATTGGGAGGAGACAATAGGATTATGTTTATTACCCTTGTAATGAAGAATTTCAAAGAAGGAGGTGTCACATTTTAAATCGAAATTTTGTCACAGCTGCTAGAATCTTACCTGGTAGTCCAACAACACCATTGTCAGATGAAAGAGTTCCTAATTGTACTCTTGATGTCCCTGGTGATGGGAACTGTTTATTTTATGCCCTTTCATATGTCATTACTCGGTCCATGTCTCAGCATTACAAATTACGTAAAGCAATTGTTAGTAATATGCGCAACTTTGAAGAATTGTTTAATTGTACATTAAGTGCAACCAGATATTCAAGTATATATGATTACATAAATAAGTCCAAAATGTATAGAAATTATGTGCGGGCCAGTGACACAGATTATTACACTAACTGTAATATTAGGTACAACCACATATTCATATTCACTAGCTTTTACTTTTTTTGGCTGGGCTAGATATGGAACCCAAACTTTATATGGCATTCCTTGTGATACTAATACATCTGCTTTGTATTTGAAGCATGTTGGTACTAATCATTTCCAAGCGTTAAGTCAATTAATATTTCTTAAGCATTGATTGTTGATGGAAGTGGGTATGGTGAATGGGAGGTCCATCATCTGAAATACATTGTTTGTTTAACGTGACTTGTATTTCACTGCATGTGCAATGTGAATGATGTGTGAGTGTGCATGAAAACCAGTGGTGCATATCCACCCAGTATTGATCAGTAAGAAGCGATCAAACTGCATTTAGGTGATAAGATTAATCAATGTATGACAAATAACTGTGACTATTGATTACTTGTTGCAATAATGGACAGGTAGAGGGTGGGAAAGAAGTTTACTGTTCATTAGAGTTTTGCATTGATTCAATTTTTTTGTGACTATCATTTATGTAGGACAGAGGGTTAGGAAGGGAGGAAGCTGTTATTATCCAAATCTGGATCTTGTTTGTGGTTTGTACTACATGTTTATTACAAATAACAGGTGCTTATGGATCAATTTTGAAGTCCTGACAAGAAAATTTTTTGAGTAACATTAAAATTTGTTATTATACATGTAGTATTATTCAAGCAGTGATTCTGTACATATAATAATGATCATCATTCATGTTAATGCTGCCATCAATGCTGTGTGTATTACATATATGTGAATGCTTGCCAGCTGATTTTGTGCATAATGCGGCCATCAATGCTGTGTGCATTATTAAGTTAATGCTTGCCAGCTGATGTTGCGCATTTGAATGATGCTGCCATCAATCCAGTGCGCTTATTAAATGCTTGCCAGCTGATGTTGCACATCTTTTATTAATAATTGTTGTAACATGTGCATGTTCTCATTAACAAAAAAATGATTGCACATCGGAAATTCTTCATGTACACAATGTTATTTTAATTTAAGCAGGTCATGAAAGTATCTTAACTGAGGATAGCATTAGTAAGCATAAATACATGTATGTCTAAAATACTTGCATGCACATATATGTATGATCCAATCAGAAACATTGTAGACGCTACCATTATCATTATTAGTTAGTATGTCACATTCATACTTTTTTAAAGGTACTTGCTTTGAACAAGGACTACAATGTGGTATTTAGTAGTCAGGTTTGATGTGATTAGTAATAAAGTTTTATTCACCATTACTGTTTCTGCTATTGTTATTATTAGCCTGTGAGTTTACATTGCTTGCTTTTGATTTCTTTTTGTTACTATGCTTTACAGGCATTTACAGCTGGAAATTATTTGCTGATTCAGCAATACTTTTGCCTCATATTTGAATGTGCAATATAATTAAAGGCAATTCTGTATTTAGTTTGCTGTAACTAAATTAATTTATTTATTAAATGTAATTTAATGTTTTGTTGCAGCTCCTTCATTAGTAGTTGTATCACGCGGTAGGAGGTGCCAGTTTACATTTGTATAGGTTTCATATTATTGTAGTCTTAGCAACAGAATATGTAGTAAGATGGAGAGTATTGTGAGATGTCTTATGTATTTTATTATAGGTTATGATCATTAATAATGGCCAAAGTAAGTACTTTCTTTTCATGCCATCCCGATTTAAGTTACTTTAATGAGACCTGAATTGTGCAAATACACATTAATGGACCTCATGAATACATTCCAATGTGCAAACAATTATTTTTGTATTGCTAATGAGAACATGCATGCACACAACAAAAGATGCATTGGCAAGCATTTATTGTTCAGGAAATTGAACGGTGTATGTCTAAACTACATGTACAGTGTATGTACATATACATGTATGATTCAATCATAGCTTAATATGCATTGTGGAGTTCTGCATGTCATACATGTATATTAATGGTTGATAAATGCATGTATGCTACTGTTAATTTGTTAGTACATGTTGTATAATTTTACATTCAAAATTTACACAGGTACATATTTTACACAAGGACTTCAGTGTGGTGAGAATGAGGTCAGACATGGAAAGAGATTTAAAAGGTTAAGGGTTATTCCTCTTTGTGAGCAGATGTATCTTTATAGTGGCTTGTAATGTATGCTTGTGACAAACATACCGTAAAGCAGGAAATTTTGGAGGGAATTAAATTTGGCGAGTTTGGCATTTTGAAAGCCATTCGCCAAAATTAAACCAGCCATTTTGAGCCATTATACTCATGCTCAATGCACATGGCCACCAATTCGCCAAATTAAATTCTGCCAATCACCAAAATTTAGCAAATCACCAATTTTTAGTCCCTCAAAAACTTTCTGCTATACGGTAAGTTACATCATACATATACATGTACTAGCCTGTGTGTTTACATTTCTTGCTGTTGATGTTTCTTTCTTACTTTGCTGTAACGTGCAAATGATTTAATGATTCTGCAATAAGGTGTAATGTAATACTTTCATAGCATGGTAAATATCTAAGGCTATTGTCTGATTTTGTGTGGTGACTAAATTAATTTCTAATAAATTATCATCATTGTAACATTATGTTTTCTTGTAGCTCTCTGATCAGTGGTGCTTTCACAATGGAGGAGGCGCCAGTTTCCAGCTGCACAGGTTTCATATTGTCATAGTCTTAGCAATTGAGTGCATAGTAAGATAGAATATTGTGTGATTCCATAGTTTTTTATTGTTGTGTTATATATTATAATTCAAGGCTATAATTCTTTCTGATGATTACTATTGATTATTTGATTACGGCCATGGTATGTATTTTCTTTACTCGTTAATATAATTAAGTAATGTATATCACATGTATTTTTGTATTGTAGGAAGATTGAAGCTCAAGTATTGAATTGTTTTGCGTTGTTGAACAACACTAATTTTAAGCATTGCTGTAATTTCTATTTTGGCTTTAGGCTTCAAGATACTTCACTTTTATTATAAGTTTTTAATTTAAGAAAAGTTAACTCTATGCATGTACATATTATATAATAATCTTATAAAAGATTTAGTTTTTTGTTGCGGTATTGTTGCTGATCCTCCTGCCCCCGCCTCTGCCTCTTGGCATGGCTCTCGGAAAATTGTTGTTCTATAGTAAAATGGAATATAAACTGCAGATCATAACTAAAATAATCTTAAAATTTCTCGATGGATTTGGCGTAACTGCCATATGATGAACTGCCTCTGCCTTTGCAGAGCAGTAACATCAAGAGGGCGTCTAGCTGCATGAAGTGCTGGAGCAGCAGGGTTAAGTGGCAGAGGACCTCCATCCACTGAAGGTGGACCTCCAGCCTCTGGTGGAAGACCACCAGCAAGTAGTGGAGGACCTCCAGCTACTGGAGGTGGAGGAGGAATTGGTGGTGGTTGTGGAGGAATACCAGCATCATCTGGTGGTGGTGGTGGCGGGCCTCCGGCGGGAGGTAGTGGTGGAGGCCCTAGAACTACTGGTGGTGGTGGTGGAGGATGAGGAGGAACTCCATGATGCTCATCATAATCCATTAACTATAACAAAACATAATGATATAGCTAATGTAAGTTTGTAACTAAACTGACTTGCTGCTTTTTCACAAAAAAAGGTTGCAAAGCAAAACTGCGGAAAAGTTTGCATCTACTTTGAGAGCTGTAAGCGGGAAAAAGTGGCAACTGAAGCTGAATGTAAACTTAAATAGTTTCAGAACCGGACATAGATCTTAGTAATGACTGAAAATGGCAACAAATGATTAATAATTATGAGCTAGGCTATGAATATAATTAATGATTCAAAAATTCAGATTGTATAAAAATTGTTTTTATAATGCTGTACATCTTCTTGTGGTTCTTATTTCAAAATTCCTTTCTTCGATCAATGAACTGATACCTAAGGCAAAAATTATAATTATATAAAAAGGATTATGAATTAATAAAATTTAATAAAAAGCATGGCAACAAGTAAATAAAAAAATTTCTCATTGAATAAGGAAAAGTAGGGTTGGCAAAAAATAAATGAAACAAGGGGGCTAAGTTCAAACATAATAATAATTAATACTGTGCAGAAAATGATAACTGGGAGACTACAATGTAAATAGAATTTTATAATAATTAAGCTTCTGTACCTATTGATTGCTCTACTACAATCATGTCAATTAATTATTGTGATAAATATAAATAAGACTTTTCGGCTAGTATTGATTGAATAATTAATGTCATCACAATAAAAAAACCTAAATTACAGATAATTATTTTGCTAATGCATTCTTTAAATTTTGTGATTTAGTACATTATAAAAACTTTAAAATATTAATGTAAATACTTGTTAGGAATTGTAATTGTATGGACTCACCACTTTATCATTTTATGGAGAGTAGGGTTTGAAATTTTTGTATTATTTTCAGAAATTAATTATTTTTTTATTAATTAAAGTTTATTATTATTAATAGAACTATTAATTATTATTATGTTTGAACTCAACCCCTTTGTTTCTTTTATTTTTTGACAACCCTGCTTTTTCTTATGTAATAGAAATTTTTTTAATTTACTTGTTACATATTCATTTGTGCAAATAAAAATAAAAATAACTTTAAAAATAAAAAAAATTTCATTACCGTCATTTAATAAGTGTGACCATAATTGACAAAAGGGCCCTTATGGCGGATTTTAAAACTGATCGTTATAATGGAAAATATCAACCTGTGAGTGCTTTGTTAGACAATCATTGTTTGCAAAAGTTTTGTGGTAACTTTTTGCATCCTGTGGAGTAATTTTATGATAAATGGGCCTCAGGAAGTTGGCTTTTTTATGCTAGAAAGACAAAATTCACTACCCGCCATAAGGTACCTTTTGTCAATTATGGTCACAAATGCTTTATTTCCTTGTTTTATGCAATATATCATAACATTTTACTTATTTTCATTCCATTTTCTTATATGGTGCTAATGTATCTATATATAATTGATCTTTAAACACTTTTTCCATATAGCTTTTGAAGTATATTTTCATTAGAATAAATAGTAAATTTGAATGTGTACCTCTTTTTATAATCCAAGTAAGCTAGAAACAGACAAAGTCTTGGGCGGATCTAGGGAGGGCCTGGGGGGCCTGGCCCCCCAAAAAATTTTTCTGGTCAAGTATAAAATTAGTTTTATCTATGTAAACTGTGAAAGAGCTGCAGTACATGACTGTGTAAAAAGTCTGTAAACCACAGAGGAGCACATTTAAGAGGCCTAATCTTCAATATTTTGACTTCCCAATTGAAATACTGCAGGCCTAGTTGACCACACCCACTAATTACCCAACCCATATAATTATGGCCCCCCAAAAATTCAATCCTAGATCAGCCCCTGGACAAAGTTATAATAACTACAAAGAACTTATTGTGAATGCTAAATCTTTGAAAAAATTAAGAAATTGTCAAAGCAGTTTAGATGACATTCATGTATCCAACACTTAAATTTTACAAAAATTAAATTGTAGATATGAAAAAATTGATTACACAATGGAATAATAATAATACATGTGGCATCAAAAAGGTGTATTTTTAGATACTACGTTCCTTTCAACTGCAATGCAAATAACGTTTAATAGCAAAAAGGTAAATAAATAAAGACTTCAGGAATTAATAGAGGAAAAGAAAACCTTGATCACCTTATTCCCATTAAATATCTGGAAGTAGATTGGCCATACACTGGTGAAATCAATCATACACTGTAGTATAATTTACTTGTATACTAGTGTTTAATTGATCTGCTCCAACTTCAATAAATACTGCTGTATAGTAATGACGTATGCTTTACCTATTGTCACTTGTTTCATGAAATTATAAAAAAATTGATATACAAGCACTTCCATCATTGCCCTGATTGGCGCTTATTAAACTACGCATAAGTTAGTTTTATCTATGATTAAACTAGTCTTGCATAGCCAGCACCATTCCCTTTTTGATAATTTGACAGCAGTGAATGTTTCACCACAGTCCAATTATGAAAAAGTGGGATGGGTCTGGCTAGGTGTGGTTCATAAGAAGTTAATTACATAATTGAAGAAATTATAAATGGATGCCACATGCAGTGAGGCCAGGCTGGCCAGACATTAACCATGATGGTAAATTGGTACTGCAAATCCTTAAATAGAAGCCACATTCGAATAAATGCCGGGGTAGCAATACAATTTAACTATAAATAGGCAACACTAGCCCTAGAGTGACTCAGTTGTCTAGTGGATAATGCCCGAAGTTCCAGAAGTCAAAAGCATAAGGTCACAGGTTCAAATCCCTCTCTGGGCCTAATTTTTTTATTTTTTACATATTTTTTCGAGGTCCAAATACCATTTTAGGAAATAGATGCCTGGGCTTTTATTTAGGAAAATAAGGTAATTTCATTGAGTTCTCTTTTGTTAATTCAATAAAACTAACATTTTAGAAATCACAATAAACAATATCCAAGGAAGACAATTAGCACAGCAAAGCAGGGTTCAGTTCACTGATTTCATCTAGGCTGAGTAAAAGAACTCTGATTCAACATTACTGCAAGAAATGTAAGTCTTGGGCTGGGTTTTGCTCTTGTGTGTCAAGCAGGGGCGGATCTAGTATCGAATTTTTGGGTACGCCTTGATGATTTTGGTGTGGTAATTAGTGTGTCAACAAGGCCTGCATTCAAAGTCAAAATTTTGAAGATTAAAGCTGTTAAAATGAGCTCTTTTGTGGTTTACAAAGTGTTTGCATAGTCATGCCTCACAGTTTACATAGTCATCCACATGAAAAAGTTGATTTTAAATTGCTGCACAACATTTTTGGGTGGGCCTGGCCCACCCTGGCCCACCCTGGCCCACCCCTAGATCCGCCACTGATGTCAAGCGACAAGAATGTATTAATAGCGATATGTCACCAATGTAATTTAGTAATGTATATATATATATTAATTAATTTAAAAATATTTTTCAAACAATAGCCAATCCTGGAAAATAAATTCAAGCCAATTGCTTCATACTAACCTACACTAGTATGGTAAGTACAACCAATACATGTAATAGACTTTTGAACAGTTAATAATACACATGTAAATTGTATTCATGTTCAACAAGTGCTTAGTGGACATCTACATAAACTAACTATGATGGAAATAGGTGGAGTATCATATTAAGGAAGTGCACCCACAATATCTGGGTGAAAAAAATTCACTTTTAAAGCCAAGTTTAATTTCAGCGAGACAGGTTGTAATCATCTAATACTATTTTTTGGACAGGCTTTGGGTACTTGTGGGGCATACAAAGCCCTATTTACTTCAAACAATGGACATTTGATTGTGGCTAGGGCATGTGCTATAGTGCACTCCTTTTTATTTCATTCATTGTTACCTGAACAAGAGTTAAAGTGCTACCAATGTTTTGAATTAGGCTGCATTTATATTTGTACCCCTGCAATTTCACTTGAGTCATTAGAAAGATGGCATAAATTTTTAATGGAATTTGAAGAAACCTTTGAGAACATTTATGGCACATATGTTGTAACTCTCAATATTCACCTTCGTCATATTATGGAATGTATTATTGATTATGCTTTTGTCTATGGCTTTTGCCTGTTTGGATTTCACTATTTCAATGAAATGCTAGGGAACTATGATGATATAGGCGGTAGACTATACATAGGTTTGAGGCTAGTTTTTTAAGATGGAGGAAAAATTTTAGAGTTTCAAACATCTCGTTTAACTTACGTTTTACAACCTCATAAATCGCGTAGATGAGCTCTCCTTCACTAAGCAATTCTTGTGGTAATCTTAAAGTGGACTGCCGTGAAGCGGGAGCATTTCTGAAGAATTGGCCTAAATTCAAAATTCTGCAAAATTCATTATATGTGACCCAATATGAGAAATCCAGGCTATCTGCGGGAATTATCATTTTGAGGTATGGGCTCATAATCACGAAAAATATTTACCTGGATGAAATTCATTTTATCATATAAACATGCTATATAAACAAAATCCTTTCATTTGATACCAAAATCGGCAGTAGCAAAGCCTTCTTTGCTGAGTAACAAGCCCTTCGACATTTTTTCTTGATTGTGCACGGAGAATGTTAAACGGAGCTGACATGGAATATAAACGGAGGGCTTTAAGGTCCAATGGTGTGTTATCTGATGTAGAATTTGAAGAAGAAAAGAAGGCTATTATGGCTACATCGAAAACATTGAAATAATTGGTAAACTTTGATGCATTTAAATAATTTTGTGCATAACTGGTCATGTATTTTACTATTCTATGTAACCACAATGTTTAACAAAGTTACAACAGTCTTGTTCTGTAATTATGCTAAATGCCACAGTTATTAAACTACTTGATGACAGTGTAGTTTGAAACAATAAGTAATTTTCCTTCAGAATAGCTTTCATTTTTCCAAATACTGATTCTAGAGGATTTAGATCAGGAGAATAAGGTGGCAACATTGTACGTTTTGCACCGATCTGTTCCATTAAGTCAGTGTTATACTCTGTGTGGTGTATTGATGCGTTATCCATGATGACAACAGACCTGACATTGATATAGTTAAAAAGTTTTAGGAGAGGTATTAAACTTTTTTCAATGAAGTAAGAGAATCTGCAGAAATTAATTGTCCCTTCTGCCACAAACACATCATGAATTGCATTTGTTGACGTAACAGGGATTGTGGAGTACCTAATGCCGCAAATTGATATTGTGTGATCTATTGGTCTTAATCTTCGTATCTGATGGAATTCCATCTATCACAGCCACTTTCGTCAATCCAAACTAGCATGCATGGATCATATATAGATATTTCACTCATAAATTTAGCCCTCATTGTATCACATCTCTGGATTGGAATGTGTCGCATGGCTTGCCTTGTACAGCCCATGTAATGCAAGGTCTTGCATATGCATCAAAAAATGACGGCT
>NW_003546437.1:18785-20660 GCF_000090795.2 Amphimedon queenslandica | reverse complement strand
ATTTTATCCGGATATTATTAGATCATTTGTGATGACATCAAATAACATCCAAAACAGATACTTGCATTATTTTCTAATTTTTACACAAGCATGATAGTACTCCCTCAGCTAGACATCCCATACACTTTTTGTAAGCTGCAATGGCATTAGGGCAAGAAAGATGTTATCTTCACTGGTTTTTACATTGTGCTGTACCTCATCCATTGGAAAACTTAAGCAAGTAGTACAGCATGCAATAACAGGCCTTGAGTCTTGCCGGACAAACAATAAGGTTTGGGTTTGCAATACAGTGACGGAATTCACACTCACCTATCTCTTCAGTACATTTCCTCACAAATTTCTTTAGGTCAGGTGGGAATCCTCTCCTGTCTGCTCTTACCATTCCAGTGGCATAAACTCTCTCCTGGTAATAACTCTTGGCAGTGTTTATGCTAGTAAAAAAATTATCACAAAATAAGTGATAGTTTGTCATGACTAAGTTACTGGTAAGATCTTTCATGACCCTTGCTCCCAACCCCTTTTAGTAGTTGTTTTCTTCCCTACGTATAATTTGAAATTGCGAAATGTACTCAGTGATACTATCAGCTCAAATCTAAACTTTTAACCCTCTCCTTATAGGCTTTTTGGGCATATACTGTATAAGAGAACATTTGCCCTTGTAGGCCACCATTGCCTCATTTGTGGCACATTCTCTATCTGGATGGTAAAGAGAAGCAAATCTTTTCTCTATCATATCTATTACTTGTTGTAACTTAGAAATGCAGTCTGTATTACCTTGTTAAGTGATATGTATCATTACTGTCTGTATTACCTTGTTGAGTGATATGTATCCTTATCAACAAAGTGAAGGTAGTGGTGTATCTTCAAATACATATCTTTGGTCATTTTTTCAGACATGCCTTTACAGATAGAAAAAGATTCTCTTTTCCAATAGTCATGGATTGATGGAAGTTCAACAAGACCCATCATTATCATGACCCTAAAGTAGGCATATATATCCTTGACTTCTAAAATCTCCGCTTCACATACTTAAATGTTTCCATTACTGACTTAGCATACCAATTGGTCTGTCTCACTATATAGTCTACCGGCTGATTTTCAAATATGAGCTCAAACACTCCCCTTACTGTGTCTGGTACTGATACACGTACTCCTGTTGGCTGGTCAAAGTCATTAACGTAAACTGACCCTATTTCATCTGTCCACTGGTAGTCACTAAAATAACTTTAAAATAATAATAGATAACATCAGAATATAAATGTGTTGTGTATTATGAATAGTTATTGCTGTTGCAATAATAATATTTATTTTACAAAATAAAAAATTTTGTATTGTTGTGTAATGACAATGTCACTAGCAGTGATAATAATAGTTTTAATAATATTGTATTATTGTCCTTGTTCTTATTTTGACTGTGTATTTTTGTTCTTTCCGTTGTATTTTTTGTTATTACTTTGTGTCTACCAGTTACCAGTGGTAGAGGTGAAGTCTCCCTGCTTTCTCCTGGAACTGAAAGTGATGATTCCTTTCAATTACATGCAACGTCAAGGTTCTCAAATTGTGTTCTAGAAAAAAGTTTTGTATAGAATTCATTATTACATAGTTTTTTGCAGATCGTCTTGGTCATGCTCATCATCATTTGCCCTACGACAAGGTAGTGCAGTAAAAATATAACATTTTATCTTCTCTTACTCATCATAGTTGATAAATTCGAGCTCATCAACACTTCCAAGATCTGTATCATCATTATCATCATCATCAGCAGTAAGCAAGAGTAGAGCCTTCTCTGCAGTGAAAGCATTTGCCATCTGACAATAATAATTTTATTTTCATGTTTTGTATAAAGAAAACTCAAGTTGCTAAGGACAATAAAAA
>NW_003546437.1:11832-17075 GCF_000090795.2 Amphimedon queenslandica | reverse complement strand
CTTTTATTTTTTGACAACCCTACTTTTTCTTATTTATAGAAATTTTTTTATTTACTTGTTTCCATACTTTTTATTCAATTTGTTAATTATTGTTATATTTATATCAGTATTATGTTTATTGATATTAATTAACTAGGTTTAAAAATCCATTACAGAATATTTAATAAAACTTCTGCAAGATATTAATTTTTGGCTACTTGTGCATACACAAAATAAACATACCACATCTAGAAACTTGAAAATTTGAAATAATAATGAAATTCATAGCTAATAACTAATTATTTATGTGACGTAATATCCTGTTTTGGTTAATAATCTTTAATAACCATGCCTGATTTCCCGCTCAACTGCACTTTGTCAAGTTTGTCACTGAGCAGTACAGTCCTTACTTTAAAGTTTAGACCTTAGTCAATTTGCAATCAGGCATCAGACTACTTTTCAATATCTGTTATTCATACTTTGCAAGCAAAAAGTCAGTTTATCCAACCTCTAGCTTATACACTATATATACTTGTATGTATCTTTTTCATAGTATGAGTAGGTCACCAAGCCCAGATCCGGATAGGAGAGAGGAAGATCCCATTCTGCCTCCTGGAGGAGATCCGGCAATCCCTCCTGGAGGAGCTCCAGCAATCCCTCCTGGAGGAGCTCCGGCAATCCCTCCTGGAGGGGCTCCAGCAATCCCTCCTGGAGGAGCTCCGGCAATCCCTCCTGGAGGGGCTCCGCCAGTCCCTCTTGGAGGTGCACCCGTAGTCCCTCCTGGAGCGGCTCTGGGAGTCCCTCTTGGAGGTGCACCCGTTGTCCCTCCTGGAGGGGCTCCAGCAGTCCCTCCTGCAGGTGCACCTGTAGTCCCTCCTGCAGGGGCTCCAGCAGTCCCTCCTGCTCCAGCACTGCCTTTGCTGCACCAGCAAAGGCAGCTCATTATTGCCCAATTGAGGGCTGTCAATAGACAAATTGTAAGTCTTTACTATGATGTACTAAATTATATTCCATAATAGTATCTCAATCTACCAAGAAGACCTGGCAGGGGCAGGGGTAGGGGAAGGAGGCCAAGACCCCAAGTTGGAACAAAAAATTATAACTTTTATTAACAACATGTATCATAACTTTATTATAATAATAGATGTAGACATAATAATAAAATAATCAAAATGTCAATAAAAAATGCACCAGCGTTAAGCCAAGATTAAAATACATTAGCAATGCACAGTGTTTGACAAGACAAAAATGCTCCAATGCTTTAGTTTCTATTAATATTCCTAGAAGAAAAATACACATTATTATCATAATGCATGATTTAAGAAATAAATAATACCTAAGTAGCCATTAACGTGGACATATTGATTATGTACATGAACATGCACAGTGTTGTCATTCATAATCTACAAAAAAATAAAGACAAACATCTTTTAATTTGCTTACTAATTCTATACTGAATTAAGATTTTTTTATGAGACTTGCATTGAGCAAATTCATATAAATATAGAACACATGAATACTTTCCAATGTGCAAACAATTGTTGTTTGTTAATGAGAACATGCATGCACATAATATTATTATAATAAACTAACAATCATCAACGAAAGATACGCTGGCAAACAATAACTTATAGTGAGAGTACTTACTGTGGCCATGCTTATAATGACATACCCATCAAACGAATATAGATGTAACCTTGAATCATACCCTATAACAAAATACATAAGATACTTTGGAATCTCACAATATTTAATCTTACTACATATTCCATTCCTTAGACTACAGTAATGTAAAACCTATGCAGGCACCTCCTGCAGTGTGATAAAAGTACTCATCAAGGACCTACAATAAAACATTAAGTTCCATTTAATAATGAAATAAATTTAGTTACAACAATCGAAATCCAGAACTGCCTTTAATTATTATTGCACATTACAATATCAAGCAATGAAAATATTGCTGAATCATCAAATCCTTTCCAGCTGTCATTACCTGTAAAGCATAGTAACATAAACACATCAAATGCAAGCAAAGTAAACACTTGGGCTAATAATAACAATAGTACAAACAGTAATGGTGAACAAACTTTATTACCAATCACATGGAACTTTTGTATTCCTTGTAACTCCATTATAGTACATATGTACTTACAACAATATTTTTTTGTTAATGTGAACATGCACATATTTACAACAATCATCAACAAAAGATGCGCAACATCAGCTGGCAAGCATTTAATATGCGCACAGCATTGATGGCAGCATCATTCAAATGCGCAACATCAGCCGGCAGGCATTAACTTAATAATGCGCACAGCATTGATGGCAGCATTATGCGCAACATCAGCTGGCAAGCATTTACATATATGTAATGCGCACAGCATTGATGGCAGCATTGACATGTATGATGATCATTAATATATGTACCAAATCACTGTTTGAATGATACTACATGTATAATGAGAACTTTAATTGTTACTCTAAATTTTTCTTGTCCTTCAAAATTTGTCAGCAGCGCCCTTGATCCATAAGCACCTGATATTTGTTATAAACATGTAGTACAAGCCACAAACAAGATCGGGAATTGATAATGACAGCTTCCTCCCTTCCTAACCCTCTGTCCTACATAAATGATAGTCACACAAAATTGAATCAATGCTAAACTCTAATGAACAGTAAACCTCTTTCACACCCTCTCCCTGTCCATTATAGCAACAAGTACTCAATATTCACTGTTATACATTGATTAATCTCACATCCTGAATGCAGTTTGATCACTTTATACTGAGCAATAATGGGTGGATATGCACCACTGGTTTTCACACACACTCACATTGCACATGCAGTGAAATATAAGTCACATTAAACAACCAATGTTTTAAAGATGATGGACCTCCCATTCACCATACCCACTTTCCATCAACAATCGATGCTTTAAGAAATATTAATAGACTTAACTGCTTGGAAATGATTAGTACCAACATGCTTCAAATACAAAGCAGGTGTAGTAGTATCACAAGGAATGCCATACAACTCCTGGGTTCCATATCTAGCCCAGCCAACAAAAGTAGGAGTGAGTGAATATGAATATATGGTTATACCTAATAATGCTGTTAGTGTAATAATCTCTGTGTCAGTGGCCCACACATAATTTCTATACATTTTTGACTTATTTATGTAATCATATATGCTTGAATATCTGGTTGCACTTAATGTACTATTAAACAATTCTTCTTCAAAGTTTGGCATATTACTAACAATTGCTCTACGTAATTCATAATGCTGAGAAATGGACCCAGTAATGAGATATGAAAGGGCATAAAATAAACAGTTCCCATCACCAGGGACATCAAGAGTACTATTAGGAACTCTTTCATCTGACAGTGGTGTTGTTGGACTACCAGGTAAGATTCTAGCAGCTGCTACAAACTTAAGGTTCAATATCTCACACCACCTTCTTTGAACTTCTTCATTAGCAGGGTAATAAACATAATCCCTTTGTCTCCTCCTTACATTATCTGGGTTGGGAGGCTCTTCATAAGTAAAGATGACATCATCATCTTTTTTTGGATTACTTGTCTTTAATTTAATGCTTGAGAGTTTTATAGATACAATCAGACAACTACTACAATCGTCACTTTTTACAACACACTTTGTTTTATCATCTTTCGGTTTACATTTAATGTTTGAGAGTTTTATAGATACAATGAGACTACTACAACTATCATCATCTTTGACATTAAATTTGGTTTTTAGGTCTTTCAAATTAATTGAAACAATTAATTTATCATCTTTTTTTGAGCGAGGCAATGCCAAAGCACTATTGTCAGTACTACTGTCTACATCAACTTTTCTTTTTTGGGTGCAAGGCTTATTTAAAGCATTATTGTCACATATTTTACTCTTTTTGGGGCGATTAGACTTTTGTAAATCAGTACTCTTACGTTTATTGCTACTAACAGTACTATTACTAGTACTTTGTACATGACTTACAGACACCTTGGCATTCTTACTACAAGGTTCACCATCATCAATTATACCAGTCACTTGAATCTTTCTCTTCTTTCCTTTACTTTTCTTGATTTGAGGTAAGTCTTTTCGAAATTTACTTCTCAGCCTGTTAATTTCATTAATGCACAGATTACTAACTTTAACAGAGAGAGGATCAAATGATAATAAATGTAAGCCATTTAATGTGCGTACACGAGACAATGCAACATATGCCATACCATCCCCAAAAACATCAGTCGATAAATCAATAATGGCTGCATCTAGTGAGAGGCCCTGACATTTATGTATAGTAATAGCATAAGAAAGTATGAGGGGAAACTGTTTCCTATGTATATACAAATTCTTAGATAGCATAAATCTAGATGTAACCCTTTCTATGTCACAAGGTACATCAGTATGATCAAATTTGATTGATATACGTGTAGCATAAATACCCATTACTGTACCAATGGCACCATTAACTAATCCAACAGTCACATCAATATTACGTCTTAGCATTACTCTACAGCCTACTGCTAAAGACAATACAGTTTCTAAACCAGCTGTTTTGCTTGGTTGATCTTTTAGTTTATCTAATTTTTTTTCTTGTTTTTTGTCAAATTTTGCTGTGCTGCCACTTTCATCAACAACATCGACACATGCTAATTCTATTTTCTCAGTTTCTAGACTTTCTAACATTAATTCATTGATTTTTTGGCAGGCATCTACCTTAGAAAATAGGCAAATTGGAGGATTTGTTCCTTCACTTTCCAATTCCTTATATTTTTCTTGTATTGAAACATTAAATACACGACTTTTAAGCGTATCAATAGTATCATCAGTCAGGCAGCCATGCCTAACAGAATCAAGCATTTTAAAGAAAGTTTTGTCTCCTTTTTGTCGCTCGTTGATTGTTAGTTCATCATATTCTACTGTTTCTTTCCATATGTTAACTGCATTTGCTGCTCCAAGTCTAGTTTTTACTAGTTTGTTGCTAATTTTATTAAATACTGGTCTACCATTAACTGGTGGCAATTGTAAGAGGTCACCTACAAATAAAATATTTTTGGATCCAAACCATTCATCAGTTCCAAATATATCTTCTAAGCGCATGTGTAAGTATGCTAGATTTAGATTGGATACCATAGATACCTCGTCTACTATTATAATTTTTAAATTTTTAAGTGTCATTTTTATTCTTTTCTGAGCTTCTTTACTCAAAGCCCAATATCCAGCTGTTTTTCCCTCATGCTCTATTGGTAGCTGAAATAATC
>NW_003546437.1:9957-11361 GCF_000090795.2 Amphimedon queenslandica | reverse complement strand
TGATTTTCAATGCCACGTATAGATGCTTCTCTGTGACGCCTAAAAGCTTCTTCCATTGTTTCTCCTTCCATTACAAGTGTGCTCTCGTCTCTAAAAGGCACAAATAAAAATATTAGCGAGTAATAAAAATCGTCTCTTTCCGCTTCTTGCATAGGATTAAATTTCCTATGGTTTGGAAGGACTGGCTTTGATCGAAGTTTGTATTCTCTTTCTCCATTTTCTCCTATTTTATCAAATTTGTAATTGGCAACAAATTCATAAAGAGATACATCTTCCATGTTATTCGGTCTTGTTGGATAAAAGTCTTCAATTATGCTAGGATTAAAAATGTCTTTCGAAGATCGATCCATTTTAGTTAAATATGAATAGTTTTTGATTTTTCTGCTCCTCTTATGAGGCAAGTACACATTAACGTACTGTACGGTTACTGATTTCATGTATAAACTTTCACCGAGAAGAAGATCACTAGCTTCATATAGTCCTACTTCTTTAGCTCAAAGTAATTTTTGGCCGATTTTCCAAAGCCTGCTGTATATGTTGTCACAGCTGCTGACTTCATCCCATAAGTCCTGTGCATGACTCGTTTCTGCTTTAGTGACATATCCAGTTACATACTCTGTTAAGGAAAGACTCCTCTCTGCTATGTATTGCAAGTCCATATTTGCACGCCACAATTTCAGCTGTAAAGGATTATAGTCGTTGACTCGAACTTCTTTTTCAATTCGTTTGAGGTAATATATTTTATTGCATGATTTCAAGCTGTTTTCTACATCATTGATGCAAATACTATCTCGTACTGGTCTAGGAAAATCAAATCGGCATCTAGATACATAGGTCTTGCCAACTTTAATATTTCGCTTGCAGTATTTGCTGCACTTGTGCATTTGGTATTTTGTTACCAAAAAATTTAAATCAGGCGACATATTACTATCTGGTATATGACAGGTAATCCTATCTTGTATGAAAGAACAGACTTCTTCTGGATGATCGATACCGACAACAGGAGCATTTTCAATCCATAGGAGGATGTGATAATGAGGCGCTCCATGCATTTGATATTCTTTTTTAACATAATATTGCTCTACTTTGCCTAGAACACCTCTCTGGAGAATGACTATGTTAAAGAAATCCTTAAATTTGTATGAAAATTGTCGCGATACTGAAACAGGGTCCTCAGTACATAATCTAGAAATACTATATGATTGTGGTGCATTATTTACTTTTCTTAAATATTGTGCTATATCAGCTGAATCGTATTCAGCACAACTTAATGTTAGGAAAAGTGTTGGTGAGCCATACTCAGCAATCATTGCTTTGACTTCACCTTTCACACAGAACCAATATTGATTTGTGCCCCGTATTGGAGCCAACATGGTACTTAAATTGCCCTCAAATTCTTCATCT
>NW_003546437.1:7366-8950 GCF_000090795.2 Amphimedon queenslandica | reverse complement strand
TAAATTCGTCAATAGCATCTGAATACTGAAAATAAAGTACAGTATCTAAGTTTGGTATTCTAAATGGGTCTTCTTCTTCACCATCATTAATAGCGTAATACACATTATCAAATTCAGTCTCATCGGCTTCATTAATTTTTAAATTTATCAATTGTGCTATATCACCATCAGCAAGGGAAGAATCAATAATATCTATTGTTAAATGGGCATTTCTAGCAACATAAAAGTGTTTCAAAAGGCGTCTCAACAAAGGATAATGAACAGATGCATTGTGTAAAATGCGCAGCATGCTTTTATAATCAGTATCATTACTACTACACACAATAGGATGGCCTATCCTTTCACAAACAATTTCTGAATATTTTAAATATTTTTCAACATTATTTTCATCTTTTTTAACAATTACCGTTACATTTGGATTATCAGAGAAATCATGTTCATGTACTTGATCTATTTCTTCAACATGCAGGGATCTTGTCATATAATAATTATTAGGACAATTATCACATGCATCTAAATGCTTCCTCAATTCTTTAATGGGTTCATCAAAATAACGTCTAACTTCAATAATAGAACTAACATCACTTTCTAATAAAGGCTTGCACCTGTCTGTACAGTGCCATTTGAGGGTAGGCTTTCTCTTATTAGTATACATTCTATTATTATCAAAATTGTCATCTTCAGAATCACTATCACCATTACATTCTTCTACTCTATCAATACATGATATATCAACCATCCCTGCTACATAACAGATGCCATTTGTATCAACAGGGATTGCAATTGGACTATCTAATTGGCTATCAGGAACATCATTAGGATACAAATATGCTGATTCATAAAAATAAGGCTCACTATTCTTTGTGTGACATTGTTCACCAAAATCACTAAAGCTATTCAACTTCAATTTCCTAATGCTATTTGCTGCACGTATCAATACGCCTACTTTGTGGGATCTGTTTTTCAAAACTGATTCCAATAATATACTTGATGCAGCATTACATTTACTGTCATATGATGTGTTCTCAAAATCTACACCTTTCATACTTGATGGCAATAAATCATCAACAATTTCGGGGCTGTAATATAATGCTTGAATAATTTTTGTAAAATAATATTCCTTTGCTTCACTATTTGGTGCAGGTAATGAATAATTAGAACGTAATCTATATAATGTGACTATAATTACGTTCATAATAATCTTTATTTAGACGCTTCTTATTTTCTTTATTTAGTGCCATCTTTAATTCATCCATTTTGTTATCAGAAAATTTATATCTCAAAAATTTATCTTTTGTTGCACGTAATATTGCGTCTCTATTTTCATAATATCGTTTCAAGGAGTTTTGTTTTTGAGGTCCAGAATTTTTTTCGTAGCGTTCCTTTGATTTTATTTTTTGGGGGATCGGATTCTTTTGATAACGATCTCTAGAATGTTGCTGCTTTGGCTGTGGATCATTAGAATATGTTGCTCTTGAATAATTTAAAGATTTTATCTTTTTAGGGACTGGATTAGCATTATATGTTTTTTTGGAATAGCAAGTTGACTTACTAATTTTTGCATCCTTGTTTTTGTAATACCAA
>NW_003546437.1:4189-7289 GCF_000090795.2 Amphimedon queenslandica | reverse complement strand
GAGCAGTGGGTACTCCTTGCAAGTAAGTCTAACCTCAGCAAAGACCAAGAGAAGAATAGAGCGAGCAGTCTACCACACAGTAATTAGCTATGGAAACTTTGCGCATGCGCATTTAATTTTAAAATGGCGTCTGAAACAGAGGGGTGTGATAGATCACGCCCAAATAATTAGTATTTAAACTTAAACTAAGTAAGATAATAAAAGCTCTTGTCTTGTCCTTGACCCAAGCTCAAAGGAATGATGTAAAAGCCATTGCAAGCCATTCTCTAGTTTAAAAGATTTCCGTGTTGATAGAAGAAAGATGAAAGAAAGAAGAAGAAAAAGTCTGAAGAATTTTGCAGAAATTTGAATTTGGGCCTATTCTCCAGAATCGCTATCGCTACATTACACTCCACTTTAAAGGTACCAGGAGAATCGCTCAGCGAAGGAGAACTTATCTAAGCGGTTTATAAGGCTGTACAAGGTAAGATGAAAGAGTTAAAAGCGTTTGAAAATTATAAATTTGGTCGCCATCTTGAAAAATCAACCTCAACCCTACATATAGGCTACCGCCTATATAATAATACACACTAGCAGCATCATAAAACAGAATAATAAAACGATTGCCCATAAACTGTACAAAGGAAGTACAAATATGCCTTTCTGTTTTAAATACAATGAAAATAACGTGGAAGTGCCACATTGCTGTAAACTTTGGTGGCAAAATGCCTTTCAAATAAGTCGTTGCGTACCAGATGAGCTGGCATGTGAAAACTCATTTTCACTAAGTGAAGCTTCCCATAAACCGACAGTTGTGTCACTGCACTCAACTAGGCCAAGTACGTTGTGCAAACCACAAAATATTGTTCATTCTGGTCAACTGCTTTTCTCTTAAACTGCAAATAAATCTCATTTTTCTATAAAAGTGGGCAAAACATCAGCTGTAATATCATTCAGAAGTTCATTTAACAATTTTTTGGCTGCATGCCGATCAGACTTGGCGTTTTTGTCTTTGATATAATCTGTGAAGAAACAACTTCACGTCCTAGTGATAAATGAACACTATCACAGTAACTTAAAATCTCCTTAAAAGTTTCTACGGTATAGCTAGCAGAACCAGAAAACATGTCTCAGTCCTAACGAATATGAAAATGACTGTTTTTAAATCATTTCACAAAATGTTCACCAAATTTGGTGGTTCTATCTGTTTGTAGTGTCGTTTAATCATTTCGTTCAAACAATCCGTTTCCTAATTGAGTTTGTATGACAGCAAGAGATTCAATCATCTTTTTCCAAGTTATACCATAAAAAGGTAGCCTCTGAATAGATTTGTGAGTATGGTTCTCTAAAACAGCATATTATTGGAGCGACATTACATATGCCAATACTACACATTGATGCACATCATCAGTATATTTACCACCTTCAAAGGTAGTGATTTCAGGTTCTCAAGACAGTATAACTCTAAACAGTGTCAATTAATTCTGAATTATTGATTTCAAGTGAAGGTACTTCATCTTTCAGTAGTACTATGTCTTCATTCAGCCTTTTCTTTTAGCTAAAGAAGAATGAGTAAAATCCTGTAGCCGAGTTTTCCAATATGTAGCTCGAAGATTAATTGGTCTAATTTAGCTCGTAGTTTCTTTAACTGAGAGTCTGAGCCATTGAGTTCCCATTTGTAATCTTTTATTGTTTTCTTCTAAGTCCTTATGCAATCACTTTGATTCTGAATGACAGCATCCATACATTTGATTTTCTTATTAGCATCCCGTTTTATGTGAAAAATTTTCTGCTGCATTCTTTAACTGCCTCATGGCTTTCAGGAATACCTGTCTTTCTATTACATGGTCGCTGTGGACTAAAGAAATTCACCCTTTCTCTGCCGTATCCAAACCTTTGAAGAGTCTATTCTTCTTCAAACAACTCTGTGAGCAGCATTTCTTTTTTAACTGATGAAAGCATCATCCTTGGCTTTTCCAGCTTAGCAGTAAACCATGTCACTGACTTACATAAAGCTTGGTGTGTGAGTGCATCTGGTTGTGGCCATTTCTTACCATATAATGACTGCAATCCACTGATGAAAAATCATGAATGTCACACGAGACTTCTCATTCTTTACTCGCACTAATTTCAAAATCAGGTCTTTTGTTATAACTAATACCACTCTCAGAGGCTTAAAACATCCTTTTTTAATGTAAGAGGGCACTGTAGACCATTAAATGTTTTTTCTAGTTAATAGGGAGTCATTTAGCAAAAATAAGGAATCGAAATGGTAAGTAAAGCAATGTTAGTGCTTGTTATCAAAACTATGTCTACGAATAGATTACCTATAATGACCTCTGACATGTTGTGACATGTAAAGCCAGATCTCTCCACTAGGTGTGCCATGTTCTTTCTAGTTCTACAAGAGAAAAATTTTTTGAATTAATGGTAATTTGACATCGCTACTATCAGCTAAAATGAGATCACCTTGCATCAAATTTTTTAAAATACCACAATTATCTGTTACATGAACATCAGATGTACAACCACGCCAATGTCTCGATAGAAATGTGATAACGTCCTGTGGAGCAATTGCTATCAATAATTTATGAAGCTTGTATAATTTATGAAGCTTGTAATTCGACCAGTTTTGAGCATGTTCTTTAACATTAGTCGGTCTCTCTATAAAAACTTCAAAACAGTCTATAATAGCTACACATAATTGAAAATGGTGTCAAAATTTCATAGGCATAGTTTTTAGCAACTCACTCCTTTTGGGCCATTTGATCAATGGTATCAGCCGTACATACAAAACATGGATCACCTTATTAAAGCATCTCGATATTGTCGACTGATTTACACTAAATCTGAAAGTTATATCCTGGTCATCGAGATTTAAACTAAGGTTTATTGAGACTATCATTAACTGCTGAAAACAAGAAAGAATTCTCCTATTGTTGATTTCTATATGAGGTGCAACGAAATTATATATCGCCAAAAATATCCCAAAATTTGGTAGGCCAGTAGACACTTTACTTTAGTATGGCTCCCTTCAATCATTTGATAGCATACATTTCCACTCTTTAAAGGCCTTTCTACACTAGCTCACTTTCAAACCAGATTAAAAATATTATTCTGA
>NW_003546437.1:2164-4179 GCF_000090795.2 Amphimedon queenslandica | reverse complement strand
GTCTCACGAAACAGACATATTTATGAGAGAATTTCTTGTGACTTGCAACATCTAGGCTATACCAAAACTTGGCAACAATGCAAAACCGAAATAAAAGAATTTGACACAAAAGTACGGAAAGGTTAGGAATTTTTTAGCATAATATTTTGATGTCACATTAGAGATGGCCACCGAGTTACTGGCACAGAGAGATCAAATTGGCCTTACTTTGATAAAATAGATGCCATTTTAGGGACGAGAGCTTCATTTGAACCTCCGTCTGTAATAGACGGTTCATCAAGTCAAACTGCTATTACAAATTATAAATGTAGGGTAAATTGATGGTTTAATTACATGTACCACTGACAAGTTTTAGATATTGAAGGTAGAAACGTCTCCCTTTCAACCAGAAGAAAATGGTACGTTTGTATTTTAATAGTGACATTATTTTATTGCATGAAGCAGTAGCCACAGATGAAACTTCTTTTCAGGAGGGTACGACTTCAAATCAAAATACAAGTATAAAGATGTGGATAAGGTAAGTAACTTATTAAGATGTTACAGGCAGTGTTGAATCAGAAACTTCATCCTCTTGTGTTGGTCCCATGAACGATTCAACAAGCAGCTGAGTTCTTTTTGATCAATCAAATGACACTAATATTGCAGCAAATACTCTTAAGACAAGTACACCCACCACTGTCAAAAAAGGTTAAGTATTTTTTAATAGTTATATATTGTGATAATAAAAAGCGTGTGTCAGATAAAAGTGACGTGCTGACGACTTTACTAGAAATAGAAAAAAGAGAAATTGAGAGAGAAGATAAAAGAATTAAACTGGAAATGGAATTAGAAGAGAAAAAAAGACTAAATGAATTGCAACATACGGAACAAATACTGACCATTCTGATGAATTGTTTACAACCTATTCTTCATGGACATATGTCTACAAGCAATAAAAACAATGATTAATTGCATTTTAATCAATTTTTTCATACAAAGACAATTATTTAATTGGAGTTACATAAGTACATTGTTATTCCTTCCCAATTTAGCATTGCGGAAGTTGAAGTAGCTGAATGACAATAGTTGTTAACAGATTGCTGTGTTGTGGAATTATCGATCCACTCATCCGAGCAGTAATCATTGACCTTTCCGCAAATATTGTGAAGTGTAATACAGGAACAGACTGTTTCAGAAACATTCAAACTGCAGTCTAATCGTTTCAAAAGTATACACCATCTTCCCTTTACCCTACCAAAGGCATTATACCATTATTCTAGTGCAACTGTGCCTATAGTTAAAGTTTTTTACTTTCTCAAAAATTAGGAGTTTTGATGTATGGCTTCATTAGCCACTGCAGTACGGATATCCAGCATCTCCTAATACAAGCAATGGCACTTCCACATCATTTATTAGTTTTGTCTAGTTTGGAGAAGATCTCCTGAGCAAACTTTCACATACACAGTGGCATTATGAAAAACACGTGCATCATGACACTTTCCCTGCCAACCAATATAGCCACTCAATTGTGCATCAGACGATGCACAATTGAGTGGCTTTATAATTGGGATGTGACTGCCATCAATGGCTGCAGCAACTTGAGGAAAACCCCATGTGACTCAAAGCCACTGACAATGTTTTTAAGTCTCTCGGTAATGACATATACTTTGGAAACAGTTGTTTTGTAATACTTTCACAAGTATTAATGAGTAGAGCATCCAACTCCAAACAAAGCTAAAATTGCTCGATATTCAACATTTGTAGGTAAGCCTCGATGTTACTGCTACTCTTTGTTTTACAGATAGAGGATCTCTTAAATGTGTAGTCTTCCTAGTTAGATGTGGTCGATGTTCTCTACATATGATACCAAAAGTTTGATGAGTCACTCTAAAGTTAGATTTCCACCAGACATCCCCTTTCTTCCAGATACTACAGTATTCCACCATTCTTTACTTCTGTAAAGAGGCCAGCAAGATCTTTAAGGTGATTGTTTTAGAAGAACAACTTTTAATCTTTTTCTATGAAATTTACAAAAA
>NW_003546437.1:0-2101 GCF_000090795.2 Amphimedon queenslandica | reverse complement strand
AATCAGTACCAACATAGTCTCCATTTTTAAGGCGTGGTTTACAGTTAATTCTGTTTTATAAATATATATAAGTATTAATAAAAATTAAAGTCAACTGACATTCAATTATGTTTATGTATGGATACCATTGAACTGGATTGAAATTTTATCGTCACACAGTTATCTAGAAACAGGATTAAAAGTGAGCTAGTGTAGAAAGACCTTAAGTAACCAGCACTCATCTTGAAAATTATTCAAATGTTCCTTCAATGACTCATTTTTCTTCTTCAGCTTGCTGTTTTCATCCTCCAATAGTCTGGCCCTAGATTCCAACTTTTCTCTATCACTTATGGACAGGGTTGTGGATGCAATTACCTCAGTCTGTGGCTCTAAATCAGTAGAACCATTATCAGCTAGAGAAGGAACTGCCAAGGCAGCTGCTGTACTATCCATCCTCTTTTTTTAGTAGCTACTGTCCTGTCAAACCTCTCAATATCATTAATCAATTTTCTCTTTTGGGGGCTTTTGACGTAATCAAAAACCGGTGGTGTAAAGTCAGAAGATACTGGATCGTTGGATTTACAGCCATAGATGAAATGAGCCATATAGATCCACAGTGCTTATTTGGCACCCAGACCTTGCGACGAATGGCTGATATCCAAGCAGCTCTCCTCTCTTAATCAGTGGGAAATTGATAGAATGGAATTCCAGAGTCCTTTCAGTGTCTGTTTTTACAGCAAACAACGCAGCAACTCTTGCCCATACTGCCACTCATAATGGAGTATGGAATAATGATGTCATGCCAATTAGGTCATTACACAATCACTATACAAAGTTTTGGCATGCTTAATTGACCACACACACCAATTACCCTTTCCAATTTAAGTGGCACACATTTCCCCCCAAATCTGCATCTGACTTGACAGCACATAGATGCTACGCATGGCACCAGCGTGGCTCTGTGAGCAAGTTTGCCAGTGGCAAATTATATTCTCACTTTACTTAAAATTAATTTGCTGTGTGCTATAATAATATTACCATACTTTTAAAATAAATCCAAGTGTTCCAGCTCCTAGGGACATGCAACCAGCAATGAATGTTCTCTTCAAAAACCACTCTTCAAGACTTGAGAGTTGCCCCAACCCATCATATCATAGCCACGCCTTCCTCATGACATGAACGAAAGGTATGTTTGACAATGTCTGAGTCTGATTCTATAGAATAGGGTGACATTGAGGTTTTGCATTACTGAAAATACATATATTAAATATTACAATACAATAAATTTTAGATTATTATGAATAATTGGAAAAAAGCACTGTTTTTGCCTGCTCATCTCACATTATATTATGAAACAGTAAAATCAGCATTTTAACTCGAGTTGCTTTGAGATTCCTGATGCTGCTAAAAGCTTTCCAGGCACCTACAATATGGGAGACACTGGTATATAGAATAACAGAAAACACTTTTCAATTTTTATTCAAAATTAGAACAGATACTGCGATTAAAAATTGGATAAATGCAGCTGTTCGCTTGATTTTTATATTACCGGTGCGCATGAAACATCATATTGAATTTCAATTTTCCATTTTTCAATTTTCTTTTAATCTGAAAATTAATTTGCGAAAAATACATGGATTCACAATATACACTAACCTGAAACACCATTTTAAAATGGATTTCAAATAGCCTAAACTCAATTTGGTCAGTTGTAGTACTTGAAATGACACATAATTGGGAGAAATATGAACATTTAAAGTCAACATCAAATGATAAAATCTTGTTAGTCATTTCTGGTATTTTACACTCTACTCCTAAAATGACGAAATGATGTACTGAAATGAAGTAGTACGTGCAAACATTATTTTAAAACCAAATCAAAAAGCATAAAAACTATGTCTGTTGAGTATGTCTCCTTTCAACTATACAATGTAACTGAGAAAAAAGAAACAAATATTAAGTCAGTCCACATCAAACATATCAATAACCAACCACAAAAAAAAAGTCACGCCTGATATTTTTAATTACACTATGAAACTTAAAAAGAGCAGAGTCAAATGTGAGTAGGACATGAAACATTTTAAAAACAAACTAAGTGATAAAACTAGGTCAGTCATTGTCT
>NW_003546436.1:172460-173769 GCF_000090795.2 Amphimedon queenslandica | reverse complement strand
TGTCAACAGCCATTGGATCACAGTGACACTCATCAATGAGATATCTCATCACATCAACATGATTACCTTCTGCAGCATAATGAAGACAAGTCCAACCTGTACCATCTCTTTCGTGTGGGTCACAGTGATATTTAGTGATAAGATCTTTTATTATTTTTATTTTTTTTTATTATTAAAACTTTACAGACTCTACAGACACACAATGACACAAAGAAACATGAAAGACTATAATTAAAAGGGTGAGCCTGAAGGACACATACCAACTTGTGGCAGAGCCTTAAGAAACGAACTATATATAATACATGTATAACTATGAAGCTTGTTTAGTTTTAAGACGAGTCCGGGCAGCTATGGGAGTCCACATTCTAATCCTAGGAGTAGCCAAAAACTTGTAACATCTAACCAGCCATTCATTGAAGACAAATGAAGTAGACCGTCCCTTTCTATTCTAATGTTATTCGGTTCCTCCACTAATGGTAGTAAGCGAACAGCTTCTTTATGATCTTTATCCTTAAACGCAACCCAACACTTGTGCTCTAAGGACATCTTGTGTTCAGTTAATTAGATTCATTGATACCAGCCCACACACAGAGCAGGAATTCATTAATCATGATAGGCAGCATAATAATGACACTCACTGCTCTCTTATAAATATTACATACATTTGGAATTAAAGACAAAGATAATTATAACAATACAGTTAATAATAAGTGTACGTGTATTTTGTATTTTTGTGTTTATTTCTTCTTTTCCTTTCCCTTCCCTTTCTTCCCTCCTCCTCCATCATCCTCTCCCATTCCTTCTTTGATAGCTTTAGCTCTCTTCTTTCCAAGACGAGTCTTGTTAAACCAAGCCTACATTAACAAAAAAGGTATAAAATAATTATTAGTTCTATTTATACTATAATTACACATGTACATGTATGTACATATACATTTGTAGATTATTTTTAGTAACAAGGTTCTCAGTATTAATTTGCATCAACACTGAAGATTAGGGTTCTGCCTATAATACATGTACTACATGCAGATGCTATTTTTAGTAACAACTAACAAGGCTCCTAACTTATACCGTGGCACTGCTATGCATACTATTTTTAGTAACAAGGTTCCTAAACAGTTCTAATAATAGGTTTACTGTGTATGCTTCCTCTTCTTCTCTATAAATAGGATCAATTTTAGCAAGAAAAGGAATGAATTCTGCTGTAGTCAATGGACGCTTACAAAGGTAAAAAGAGCAAGAAAAAATTATATTAAACTAACTAAATATTATTATTATTATTATTATTATTATTATTATTATTACTTGT
>NW_003546436.1:166307-171706 GCF_000090795.2 Amphimedon queenslandica | reverse complement strand
CACACTACCCTGAGGAACTCCACTTAAAACATTCAGAAAACTGGAAGTAGAATCATTAACTTTCACACATTGTCTTCTAGTAGTAAGATAAGTATTAAACCATTTCCATATATCACCAACAATACCAAACTGCCATAATTTCTGAAGAAGCTTAGAGTGAGAAACAGAATCAAATGCCTTTCGAAAGTCCATATACACACAGTCCACACTGTTTTTGTTGTCTAGAGCATTATAGATGGTCTCAAGCATGATTAACATTTGCTGCACAGTGGATCTGGATGGTAAAAATCCAAACTGTTGTGGAGAAATCTTCTCACTCACTAAAGTAATGAGTCTATTATAGATTACCTTCTCTAGCACCTTAGATATAACAGGAAGAAGAGCCACTGGCCTGTAATTAACTTTCAATAAGTGGTTATTAAACTTGTAATTAACTTTTTATAATAATTATAATGAATTAAGACAAAATGTTGATCTGTTCTTATCTCCGTTTTCAAATCTGTTCTTATCTCCACTTCTACCTGTACTGTTCCACTGCTTTGTGGATGAGAAGATAGTTGGTTGGGGCCCGTTTAAAATTGTAGTTAAGAAGAGACAGCTGCTAATGCTGCTTACTCATTGTCCTTTTCTCAGTGCACATGTTATGTGGTTTTAAAGATTAAAGGGACACATGCACGGAAGCACGTCATCTTGAAAAACTGGCCCGTTTTTCAAGATGACATCATTAATGATGACGTTTAGGGTTGATAACTATTCATAACATGCGGCCGCGCCCCTAATAATTAAGGCAAAATGGCTACTCGAGTGGCTACTTGTAAATATTCCTGGTGTTTCTTCACTAAAAAGAGTATTTTGGGGTGGCAAAAGAGCTGATTCTGTTCGAGAGAAGTGTTCTACAGATGCCTACTCCTGGTTCTGCGACTTATTGCTGTCTCTACTCTCTACGCGTGTCTAAACACGTGTCATAACTATTAATTAATGATCTGTTGCACGCCCAATTTAATGTTTACTTCCTCTACAGTAACGTGTGCATTCTATTTCCGTGAACGTGTCCCTTTAAAGAAGCCATAATAAGCACACACACAAGTTTATTTAAGATGATGCATATGAATTTCATTATCTAATTATGAATCTCATTATCTTATAAAGTGATGCCTGGGCAAAAACCCGGGCTTGCCCAGGTTCAGATCCGCCCCTGGCTCATGTCAAATCCATCAGTAACATGACCGCCATGTTTCAGTATAAGACTCTTCCACTGCACTGATAGTATACATAAAATAATAAAACAATTGTATTATTAATTTTTACTATTTTACACGTGCATGTTTGAACTGATTCTGACTTTAATTTTTCAAGTTACAGCCATTTTAAGAAAACGTCAAAAATCTGGAAAATACCCAAGGCTATATAGCCCATGGTTTTTCCAAAAAATGGCTCCAAAATCACCCCATATTTTATTACATTTTCTGATACATATTGATGTCCTTATGCTGTATAGAAAGTTTGAGCCGATTCTGACTTCAATTTTTCAAGTTATGGCCATTTTAAGAAAACGCCAAAAATCTGAAAAATACCCTGTACTATAGTCAGAACCAGAACCTCAGTGCCTCATCTCCAGCTATAATGACTATAGTCTGACCATCAGGGGACATTACCTGATTAGAAAAAAAGAAAAAATACTAATTATAAGTACATATACATCATGTACTCTCAATTCCTCCTTTAATAGTCTACTTGATAATGGAGGACATGCTTAGAGTGTACATGTACATTGAGTCACACTCCATGAGCATGTCAGTAATAATGATACTAACATAATGTGATTGATTCTCTCTTTTCCTTTCTCCTCCCTCTCCCTCTCTCTCTCCCTCTTCATTTACTCTAATATAATAACTAATAAAACATAAATAAAATACATTAAAAATTAAATTAATATAATTGATTTTAAAACTTACTTTATTATCGTTTCCTCCTGAGGTCAGGTGCTGGTGATTAGGGGACCAGTGAAGTCCACAGGCCTCCTGGGCATGGCCTAACAGTCTCCTGGTGGGGAAGGCAGGTAGACGAGGGTCCCACTGTAATATCATGCTGTCATGACTACCACTGCATTATATATCACCACACCATGAGAGGGAACCTGTAAAATACAATATAGATACATTAGCTTATGGTTTCTTCAATGTTACAATGTCAAGTGATACGATACTCAAGAAGCAAGAGATTTACAAAGACACAAACAATGACTCTTCATTTACTCTTTAGACATTCATTACTATTTTAATTTTTTTTGAAAAATTAATATTGTGAATGATTAAAATTATAATTTTAAAATAATTATGAACAATAATAATAACAGAAATGACAACAATATAAATCACACGTTAGCCTAATAAAAAATACAAACTTGATATGTTACTGTCAGTTTGTTATTGACAATATTTATCTCTAATGTTAGTGGCAATGTGATGCTTTCCTTCTTTATCCAGTGCTGTAGCTAATGATGACCAACTGGGACCTCCTTTCTCTCTCACTTTATCTTCTCCTCTTAACCAGGCAGACATACACCGTCTGAAGCACTTCTTAGAGTCTCCATTATTATCTTCATTGATGTCTTCTAGTGTAGGCTGATAGAGTCCTAGCTGAAGACCAAGATCATGCCATATATGGCAAGGTAGATGATTGAGTATTGTTAGCTCTTCAATGACAATAGCAAGATCTTTAATATCTATAAAAATAATAATTAATAGTATGATCTACACTCCCACTACTTGACAATTGTGATAGTACATAATAATTATAACATACCTAGCTTTATTGGAGTCAATGGTGTCTTGAATTCTTCAGTTATTCCAATCACTTCCTATACAATAATAATAATAATAACTGATATTTGTCACTGTGCTTGTTTATCAAGGTGATATACATCAGTAGTGTATTGCTGAAAGGTGAGTTTAACAGATGTATACTATGTCCCAACTGAGTTTGTACCAAGAAAAACTAGAATAACTTCTTATAGGAATGTGGGATAAGGATGAGACTTTCACAGGTTCTTAGTCACCCAATGCCGCTTCAGGATCTCAGGTTTTGGGTCTCTCAGCCCTTGGGAACCCTGAGAACTGGGTTTTCCTCTAATTATTATCTACTTTTTAATAATTGGGCGAAGCCCACTAGTTCGAGTAGAGTAGGTCTGTTTGTTTGTTTGTTTGTACACGTACGTCACCCCTATTTATCCGTATGAAAAATTTTCCTATTTTAATAACCTAATCTTAATCTTCTTTGAAAACGGGTGTGGTCACAGTGAAATAAAATGGCACCAGCTATCATTGTTGGACTCGCCACGCTTGCGTAGGCGGGTACTAAGCAGTTGGGTTGTCATTCTGTCTGTCATTCTGTCACGAAAATTCCTGTTAATTCCTAGTCAATATCTTTTTTACTGAGCTCTCCTGAGTTATAATTCTTTTTAAGCTTTGAGAAAAAGATAATTTATTTAGCTCCGTTGTATTTTCATAGCAATCCGTGGTGGCAAAAGCTGAATATTTCAAGAATAGACCACTTTTCCTAGCCAAATCTTCGTGTTTGACTCTATTTGGTCAATATTAGCATTGATAGGTAGAGAAAAGTACCTAGATTAAAAAATATGTGGGGATTTTCTAATCTCTTTTTTGTTTGTGAGTTACAGTTGCTCAAAGTTTGTGATTCGACCTCTTCGAAAAATTTTCAGGCAGCACTGGGGAAAGCAAGAGCAACCAAACTATCTCAGTCTCTTTTAAATATCTAGGCAAAATTTTTGTGCTTACTATTTCTTTGAATAGAGCTTCAGATGCTAAAATAAATTTCAGCTTTTCTTCTTTCTCCTACCCACGTGCCATGTTTATCTGCACTACTGCTAAGTGCTGACCACACCTATAATTTATTTTATGGATCAGTGCAGTAATTGGCTAATTGCATTGTTGCACTTTGTCAAAATCTATTATCCTTTTTTCAAATGTCAAGTTGCTTATATATATAATATCATGATGGGGGCAGTACAAGTAACACATTATCCCTCAGGTGAATCTCAGCAGGCGAGTCCACGCACCATGGTGCTTCATTCTTCATGTTCTTGACCTTACAAGTTACAAGTCACTCACTTGAGTCAGCAAGAATGCAAGAGAAGTCAAATACAGCAAGAAAGATTAAGAAGGCAGATATGCCACAGTTGTGAGCTTGTAAAGCCTCCACAACTACTGACATAACCTATAACTGCACTGAGTTACTGTCTCTGGCTTCCAACACAACTTTTTTGCTGCAGAATGTGATAAACTGATAAAGAAAATTTGTATTTCCAAGCATGATAACTTCATTACAAACTTACAAACTACTGTATTTACTCATGTACATGTACAATAATGTAGCTCTATACCATATAACCTTTAAAATATAACTTGGCTAGGGGGCTGAGCCCCTTAATGTTTTACATTCGTCTAGTTATAATATTTTTACGACCTGGGGGCGAAGTTGTTCCTATAATTGATTTCACCCACGTGCGATATATTATATAGGCGGTAGCCTATATGTAGGATTGAGGTTGATTTTTCAAGATGGCGGCCGTTTTTGTGATTTTCAAACACTTATAACTCTTTTATCTTACGTTGCACAGCCTTATAAATGGCTTAGATGAGCTCTCCTTCACTGAGCGATTCTCCTGGTACCTTTAAAGTGGACTGTAATGTGGTGGCAGCATTTCTGGAGAATAGGCCCAAATTCAAATTTCTGGAAAAATTCTTCAGACTTTTTCTTCTTTCATCTTCTTCTGTCAACACGGAAATCTTTTAAGCCAGGGAACCGCTCGAATTGGCTTTTACATCATTCCTTTGTGCTTGAGTCAAGGGCTGGACATGTGGCTTCAAAAAGAAGCAAAGACAGAGAACAATGGAAGACAAATTCCAGCTGCAGCACCGCGTGGGTTTGTGGTTTGACGCCATTTTAATTTATGCGCACGTGATTAGCATGAATAATTATGATTAACCTAACCACATAATCAAAACACTGAAAACAGAATGTAATTTATTAATTTAAGAAAAAAGAATGGAAACAAGTAAATAGAAAACATTAAAAATGGGAAAGTAGTAGGATTAAATTGTAAAAAAGTAAAGAAACAAGAGGGTATTTGCAAACTGGTGATGTAAGAAATCCTACACCACTGCATGAAAGACATGGCTTCCACATAGTTATCGTGTAGTAGCCTGTGTGGATAATTACAATGCAGTCAATGCTTTTGGGTAATATTCTTCATGCTGTGGTGTAGGATTTCTTACATCTTTACTTTTTTACAATTTAATCCTACTACTTTCCCATTTTTAATGTTTTTTATTTACTTGTATATATTTGTATGTCCACACTTACATTTCTTCTATACA
>NW_003546436.1:163818-165537 GCF_000090795.2 Amphimedon queenslandica | reverse complement strand
TGAGGTAGAGCCATTTTGTAAGCAAGACGTAATGAGAGGACATGGAAGTATCGAGGAGGAAAGAAATCATGTTTACTAGTACACTGTAGACACCAACCGAACTGGTACACTTCACTAGTCATCTCATCAGGTCTATCAGTACACAAAAGACATGGAAAGTGCAACAACCTTTCTCCTCTTCTTTCTCTCCCTCCCTCCTCCTCCTCTTCCACTCCTAACTCATGGAGGTTTGTGATTCTTAGGAAAGATGGATTAATTTCTTCACAGAGTTCCATGTTCTTTAGAAAACGAATCAACATGTCAGGATCATATTTAGGGAAGAGTCTAGTCAGACCACACACACTAACAATACCAGTATTGCTAGCAATGTCAACATGTTCTTTGAATGTCTCTGGAGCAAAGAGAATCCCATCCACCTCAGTTAGTAGTATACCCTTATTCACAACAACCCATACCTTCTCTTCACTTTTAAGAACACTCATCAAACCAATTGAGTGCAACGAATCAAGAACATCCAAGACGTCTTCTCTTTTATCTGGTATAAAGTAATCATCATTGTCCTCACCAGCAGACATTACATCAGAGAGGGTCAGTATATTCTCTTTCCTTTCCTCCAGTAGACCATACATCATGTGACAATAAAGACTCAAATTCCTTCCACTTGTACTACGAATCGACTCACAGGCACTACACAACTTATTAAAGAAGGAATCCACACCACTCCCACCAAGCTTACGACAATCTAAGAACATACTATCACACCTTTCCCTTCCAATAATCTCCTGTATTTCTTCTTTTCTCCTTCTCCTTTCAAAAGGATTTGTGAATATCTCATCCACATGACTGACTATTACAATAACATGGCATTCATTAAGAGCTTTCTGTGCTTCATTTCTCACAACTGTTAGCCACTGATAAAGCTGTTTCACTGCTTCCTTCTCTAATATATTGACTACTATTAGGAACACACCACCAGAACCATGTAACAGATTCTCAATCACAGCACTGTGACTGGAGTAGTATTCCGAATGACCAGCAAAATCATGAAGAATGATGTTACCCAGTGTTCTGTGTTGCAGTTTATAAGGAATGATGCCAGCAGTACAGGCCACTACCCCTCCAACATTTCTAAAGGAACCAAGAACAATAGAACCAGTAGCTGTGTCCTTGATGACGTGACTAAGAGTACTTTTACCAGCTCCAGGATTACCCACAAGGAGGACGTTAACATAAGAATCAATTGGATGAGATGATTTTATGCCACCAAACTTCTTAAAGACAGAAAGAATATCAGTATTACCATACTTCTTAGCTATACTAAATGGTGTGTTCCACATATTGTCTTTAGCCAATGGATCACATTTACCAGTTGATAGTAAATATTCAACAGCTCCAGATTTACCCCAACGAGCAGCATAGTGAAGAGGTGTCCACCCGTCCCCGTCAATAGCCATTGGATCACAGTGACACTCATCAATGAGATATCTCATCACATCAACATGATTCCATCGTGCAGCCCAATGAAGACAAGTCCAACCTCCACCATCTCTTTCGTGTGGGTCACAGTGATATTTAGTGATGAGATCTTTTGTAACATCTAACCAGCCATTGTGTGAAGACACATGAAGTAAACTAGTATTATCCCACCAAAAGCTTCTTCTAATTTTATTCTGTTCCTCCAATAATGGTAGTAAGCGAACAGCTTCTTCATGATCTCCT
>NW_003546436.1:146222-157739 GCF_000090795.2 Amphimedon queenslandica | reverse complement strand
TCATGAGATGATGTTACCCAGTGTCCTGTGTTGTAGTTTATAAGGAATGATGCCAGCAGTACAGGCCACTACCCCTCCAACATTTCTAAAGGAACCAAGAACAATAGAACTAATAGCTGTGTCCTTGATGACGTGACTAAGAGTACTTTTACCAGCTCCAGGATTACCCACAAGGAGGACGTTAACATAAGAATCAATTGGATGAGATGATTTTATGCCACCAAACTTCTTAAAGACAGAAAGAGTATCAGTGTGACCTTTCTCCTTAGCTAGTGTAAATGGTGTTCTCCCCTCATTGTCTTTAGCCAATGGATCACATTTACCAGTTGATAGTAAATATTCAGCAGCTGCAGAACTACCCCAACGAGCAGCAAAGTGAAGAGGTGTCCGCCCGTACCTGTCAACAGCCATTGGATCACAGTGACACTCATCAATGAGATATCTCATCACATCAACATGATTACCATCTGCAGCCCAATGAAGACAAGTCAAATCCAAAAAACCTCTTTCGTGTGGGTCACAGTGATATTTAGTGATGAGATCTTTTGTAACATCTAACCAGCCATTCCTTGAAGACAAATGAAGTAGACCGTCCCTTCCTATTCTAATTTTATTCTTGTCCTCCACTAATGGTAGTAAGCGAACAGCTTCTTTATGATCTTTATAGTCAAACGCAGTCCAACACTCGTCCTCTAAGGACATCTTGTGATCAGTTAATTAGATTCATTGATACCAGCCCACACACAGAGCAGGAATTCATTAATCATGATTGGGAGCATAATAATGACACTCACTGCTCTCTTATAAATATTACATACATTTGGAATTAAAGACAAAGATAATTATAACAATACAGTTAATAATAAGTGTACGTGTATTTTGTATTTTTGTGTTTATTTCTTCTTTTCCCAGGCTTTCCCTTCCCTTTCTTCCCTCCTCCTCCATCATCCTCTCCCATTGCTTCTTTGATAGCTTTAGCTCTCTTCTTTCCAAGAGGAGTCTTGTTAAACCAAGCCTACATTAACAAAAAAGGTATAAAATAATTATTAGTTCTATTTATACTATAATTACACATGTACATGTATGTACATATACATTTGTAGATTATTTTTAGTAACAAGGCTCTCAGTATTAATTTGCATCAACACTGAAGATTAGGGTTCTGCCTATAATACATGTACTACCTGCAGATGCTATTTTTAGCTAACTTATACACTAATATATATACTATTTTTAGTAACAAACAAGGTTCTTAATAATAGGTTTACTATGTAGAAAGTTTGAGCTGATTCCGTCTTCATTTTTTCAAGTTACGGCCATTTTTTAAAAATGCCAAAAATCTGAAAAATACCCAAGGCTATAGCCCATGGTTTTTTCCAAAAAATGGCTCCAAAATCACTCCTACTTTTTATTACATTTTTTGATACATATTGATGTCCTTATGCTGTGTAGAAAGTTTGAGTTGATTCTGACTTCAATTTTTCAAGTTACGGCCATTTTTAAAAATGCCAAAAATCTGGATAATACCTAAGGCTATAGCCCATGGTTTTTTCCAAAAAATGGCTCCGAAATCACTCCCAATTTTTATCAAATTTTTATCATCAGGTATACTGGTTGGAAGCCATTATTTGATGGTGATCTATTGTCTCATCCAGTAATTAAATCAAACTTCAACCGAGCACTATCATTACTGGATCATGCTGCTCATGGTACACTAGTACCAGGAATGAGAGAAAATATGGTCTACTTCACTACTTCAGAGAGAAGGTAACAATCATTTGAATTTCAGAGGAGGAAAATCCATACAAAAAGGTAAAATATTAAAGCTTATATCTTCTTTCTTGATAGTCTTCCTTGTAATTTGCTTCTGTAACTGCTCCATAGACTTTCAAAGTCTTTTAAAATAAATAAATTGTCTTCATCAGCAGACAGTGCCCCTTGGACTTCAGATTTAATCCTTTCAACTTCTTCATCAAACTGACTTAAACTAATAATAATAATAATAATAATAATAATTAAATAATTACTGTAGGGCGCCTTTTTTTCAAGGGCTGTAAATTTCACGGATTTCACGATTTTGTGAAGATTCACAAAAATTACTTCTGCAAAAATAAAATTATTACAGTATAAGATGGCAGACAGCATAAATTTGCAAAAATTAAATCCACAAAATAGATTTTTAGGCAAATTTGCAAAAATTTACAAAAATTTACAAAAATTTACAGCCCTCAAAGAAAGGCACCCTACGGTAAATATCAGTTTGTTTGTCAAACTAATAATAATAATAATAATAATAATAATAATAATAATAAATAATAATAATAATAATAATTAAATATCAGTTTGTCTCACTCTGTGTATTGCTTTGGACAAGGTTGGGAGAACCTGTACAATGTCTCATGAGTTCTTCTCTCCAAAACATCGTAAAAATTAATTTTAACATTTCGGTACTTTTCAGATACTATAAAATAATAATTAATTAATAATAATTACCGGTAATAATGATTAATCTTACACTCTGAAAATGGGACAAGTCCAGATTGTTCTTTTGGTTCTAAATTATTAATTTCTTCGCTAAATAATTCAATTAATTTTAAAAATGAAACGCATTCCTTCCATTCTGATGGTATTGATTCTATCCCGTAATAAGCTCCGCCCAATTGACCAAATATGGCACCAACAGTATCAGCATCATCTCCCAAGTTAACTATTAATAAGTATTAATGTTAGTTAATAATTATTAATGTTACTTAATATTAATAAATTAACCTGCTTTTAGACACCCATCTTTAAAATTATCAGTATGATAGAATGCCCACAGCACTGCTTCAAGACTATCAATGATATAGCCACTCCCCTTTATATCGGGCGGAGACTTTCTCTTATAAGACCCGCCCACAACCTCAGCAAGTTCTGGTACCTATAAACACAATGTTGTTGTTGTTTATTGTTGTTGTTTATTGTTTACCATTGTATTATTCAACCAGTAATCAGGTATTGGACTATATTTATCAGCTAATAATTCTTCCTTTGACTTTCCTTCAAAACAACCCAGCAATAGACCAGCGAAATATCTATTAATAATAATAATAATAATAATAATAATAATAATAATAATAATAATCACTAAGCCCCTCCCACTTTACATGCATGTATCAGTAGCGGCAGGTGGTCCATGAGTAGTTCTTGCTGAGTCAGCGCTATATCGGAGGGCCAGTGAGTGACAGTTCTTAAAAGCACAAGGAACAGGTCCTAGTCTCATTAGGCAGCCGTTACCTGCTGCTCTAGGACCGACTGACCCAGGGAACTCCTCAGACCCAGTGAACTTGTTTAGCGCTGTACGTACCGTCTTACCAATGTCAAAACACTCACCGGTTGAAGACAAGTGGCCGTCCTAATGACAACAACAATAAACAATTAATGATCAAACAAGCAAGTGAACACCAATGATGATAATCTTAAGGTGTTTGGAGGATATTTTGGTAAAATGCTACATTTTAAATAAATTGGCTGGTTTTAATTTGACAGATTTGTGGTCTGGCGCCGCGAGACTACCATTGAACATGCACATAATGGCTCATAAATAGCAAATTTTATTTTTATCAAAATTCCAAGATATCCTAAATCACTATACATTACCACACTTAGCTCACATTAGCTATGCCCACTAACCTGGTACCATCGTTGGTACCTCTTCAACTGGTCTACCGGATTGAACCAGTTACACTCGATGAGGCTCTCGGCTAGGCACAGGCACATACTGGTGTCATCGGTCCACTGTCCTGGCGACAGGTTGTACCGCCCACCACCCGTCATACCGGTGACCGGGGGAAAGGACCCGGGAGGCATGAACTCAACCGGTATACCAATAGTATCACCCACCGCTAGACCGACCAGACAACCGAGGACCCTACTCTGGGTGGAGAGTGGGACATTGGTGGCCGCCATCTTTAGCTTTAATTATCTAGACCACGCCTGCATAGGTAGAGCTACACCCACTCATAATTACAGGCGTGGCTATAAAAGGTGTGGTTTGCCTATTCATGATCAGATTGATAGCTGTCAGTGTCAAAAGGAGATCATAATGGCTACTAACAGTTCTACCTCCTTACAGAGACTTGCTGGAGAGCTGAAGAGCCTTCACCAGGAGCCGGTGGAAGGGTTCCTAGTCACCCTACCCGCCGAAGAAGACCTTTATACCTGGCACGTAGCTATATTCGGGCCTCCGGACACTCCGTATCAAGGAGGATACTTTAAGGTATGAGTATTGTTTGTTGTTGTTGTTTATTTTTGTTGTTTTTAGGCTGAAATGAGGTTCCCACAAGAGTATCCTTATTCTCCGCCTCGACTCAAGTTTTTAACTCCTTTGCTCCATCCTAATGTCTACTCTGTAAGATTCCATCAGTGTTAACGTAGATTGGGATATTTTTGATATTATAAATGATTTCGCTTTAATGGCTAATGGGAAAATGTTAAAACATGAAATATTTTCAAAACATAGAAATATGTACTTAGATATTGGAACAACGAAATAAAACAACATGAAATTTTTCGTACCAATTACGGTATTCGTATCTTAAAATTTTTTCCAAATCTACAGTATTATTATTTATTAAGTATTATCATTGTATTATTATTTATTTTTAATCATTAGGATGGTGAGTTGTGTGTGTCTATTCTGCATTCCCCTGGCGAGGACATGCTGAGCGGAGAGTTACCTCAGGAAAGATGGAACCCGACCCAAAGTGTTAGGTATGGATAGTTTAAACCATGATCGGGGCAACGTTGTTTACACAGCTACGAAAACAATGCAATCCGTATAGTTTTTGTGCCTGTTTCGTGCTTCAGTTTACACGGAAACTAAGTAGAATCTCGATAAGACTCCCGTTGGTGTTAACTATCATTTTTTGCGTTCCTGTGTAAACGCAGCCTGAAGAGTAATGAATATTGTAAACTACTTATCATGATCATTATTATTAATATTTATTATTGTTATTATTATTACAGGACTATCCTTCTCAGTGTCATATCATTACTAAATGAGCCGAATACATTTTCAGCTGCTAACGTTGATGCTTCAGTTCTTTATCGCAAGTGGAGGGACTCCAGAGGAAAAGACAAGCAGTACACAGACATTATAAAGTAATTTATTATTATTATTATTGTCATTATTATTAACTGTTATATTAATAGGAAGCAAGTTGAAGCGTCTTTAAAAGAAGCAGAGAGAGATGGCGTCCAGGTACCACAGACAGTCGAAGAGTACATGGCAACCCTTCAAAAACAAACCACAAAGCAAACCTCCGTCAGTGAGCTCGATGATATACTGGACTATGACGATTACCTTGAGAGCAGTGAAGAAGAGGAGGAGGAGGAAGAGGAAGAAGAAGAAGGAGCAGATCAACTAGATGATGAGGATAATTTTCACGATGCCATGTCTTGACCACGCCCCCTAATAGAACCGATATAAATAATTCTTTTTTCATCTCTTTATTCATTTCTTTCTTCCTCCATCTTTGTCCCTTTCTCTCTCACTCTTTGAAGGATAATTCTTATGTAGTTTTCTTGTTTCAATGTGTTTGAATTAATTTTTAATGAAAATAGTGACCACTTTCTCAATAATATCCCAACAGTATCACCAATAGTATACTGAGATATACTAATTCCATAACCTACTAATTACATCATAATAGATAAGCACAGCGTCTTAATAATTTTAATAGTCCTATTAATTAATTAATTAACTAGTAATATAGTTACAGTTTCTAAATAAAGCCCACGTCTCTAAGAGGCAGCTGTAGAAGTGAAAGTCTCCATAAACGAGAGAACAACTTGTTTGAGTTTCTCGTCTGTCTCTGGCGAGAGCTGTCCCTCATTTCTAATCGTGTCAAGAAGGGACTTTTGTGAGGAGCGGAGATGCTCGAGGAACGACGACTCAAAAGATGTGACTAGAGCTGGGTCCAGTTTATCTAAATATCCTCTCACTCCGGCATAAATAACAGCTACCTGTTCCTCTATGGCCATTGGAACTACAAAAGAGAAATATCATTATTACTACGAAGATGCATAGCGGTTTTTTCAAGGATAATTTTGCGAATGACCTGCTTCAGGATGCTCACAAAATTAATTTTCGCAAACTTCCACTATTCTGCCATCTTGTACAATATTAAATTGATTTGTCAAGGACTTTGATTTCACAAATTTAAAAAAAAACTGTGAAATTCGTTATCATCAAAAAAAAACCCAGCCATACGAGTGTATTAATAGTAATACTACATACCGTATTGTCCTTGTTTCAGTAGTTCTGTTAGTCTCACTCCTCTGTTGAGGAGGGACTGCGTAGCTGCGTCAAGATCAGACCCAAACTGAGCAAAAGCAGCAACTTCTCTGTACTGGGCCAACTCTAACTTCATGGTACCAGCAACCTACAGCATGGGAATGGAACAGTATGGGTATGAGAATAGGAACAGCATGGGAATGAGGCAGTTTAAGCATGAAAATAAGGAGAGTACAGGAATGAGGCAGTATAGGTATCAGAATGGAATAACATGAGTATGAGAATAAGGAGAGTATGGGAATGAGAATATCAACCTGTTTCATAGCCTTGATCTGAGCTGCTGATCCCACTCTGCTGACAGACAGACCGACATTAATGGCTGGTCTGATACCTTTGTAAAACAACTCTGTTTCCAAAAATATCTACAAATAAATAAATAAATAAACAAGTAATTAATACACTATCATTACTAGTACCTGTCCATCAGTGATAGATATTACGTTAGTTGGGATATAAGCAGACACGTCTCCAGCCTAAATAAAGGTGACATACATGTACATGTTATAAAGGTTACTATGGTTACCTGTGTCTCAATGACAGGTAGTGCGGTGAGTGATCCTCCTCCATAGTCCTCATTCATTTTGGCTGCTCTCTCAAGGAGACGAGAGTGAAGGTAGAAGACGTCACCTGGGTAAGCCTCACGTCCTGGGGGTCGCCTTAGGAGCAGTGACATCTGTCTGTAGGCAACAGCCTAACAAACAAACAAATAAATAAAAGCATAAATACATCAATAAATGCAAAAATAAATAAATAAATAAATAAATGAATGAATAAATAAATACATAAACAAATAAATGAATGAAAAAAAAATGAATGAATGAAAAAATAAATAAACAAATAAATAAATGAATGAAAAATAAATAAATAAATGCAAAATAAATAAACAAACAAATGAATAATAAAATAATACATAAATAAATGAATAAATAAATAACTTACTTGCTTGGATAAATCATCATAAATGATGAGGGCATGTTTCCCATTGTCCCTGAAGTACTCTCCCATAGCACAGCCAGCATAAGGAGCAAGGTACTGGAGTGGAGCAGCATCAGAAGCTGTAGCACTCACAATAATAGTGTACTTCATAGCATCTAATTAATAACAATAATAATAATGAATAAAATTAATTAATATACATGTACATGTACATACCGGCATCAGTGAATCTCTTTAATAGCTGAGCAACTGTACTTCTCTTCTGACCCACGGCTACGTATATACAGTAGAGCTTCTTCTCTATTAATAATTAATTAATATTGGCCACACCTACTGAGACACGCCTACTCACTTTCATCCTGTCCGTCGTTGAATCTCTTCTGGTTAATGATGGTGTCCACGGCGATAGCTGTCTTGCCAGTCTGTCGATCACCGATGATCAGTTCTCTCTGCCCACGCCCAATTGGTACTAAACTATCAACAGCCTTTATTCCAGTCTGCATGGGCTCGTTAACGGAGATACGAGGAATAATACCAGGGGCTTTGGTACCAACACGAGACCTTAGATCAGACGTGATAGGACCCTGGGGGGATCATTAAATATTATTAATAATACTTCATCACTTAGTAAGTTGGAGGAGGAATCTTTAAGTGAATTTAGTATTTTGAGAGCCATTTTGTCAAAATAAAACTCACAATTTTCAACCATTATTTTATGCACATGCTCAATGGCACATGGACACTAATTCTAATCGCCAAAATCCAGCAACTCCACAAATTACTATCCCTCCAATATTATTACAAAAGAACCTCACCTTTCCATCAATAGGATTGCCCAGTGCATCCACTACCCTACCAAGCAATGATTCTCCTACTGGCACATCAACAATAGCTCCTGTTCTTTTCACGATGTCTCCTTCTTTGATCAACTTATCGTTACCAAACACGACCACACCCACATTATCAGGCTCAAGATTAAGAGCCATACCCTGTAATAATAACAATAATCGTCATGACAACCGTCGCCTTGACGACGCCGTGGTAACCAACCTTGAGCCCGCTAGAAAACTCAACCATTTCCTCTGCCTGAATGTTCTTTAGTCCATAAACACGAGCGATACCGTCTCCTATGCTCAAAACCCGACCAGTTTCTTCCAGTTCAGTCTTATCCTCATACCCCAGGATCCGTTGCTCTATAATGCTCGACACCTCAGCACTGGAAGTAGCTAAGGAGAAGGAGGATAGCTAGTATTTTTAGCATTACTAGTACTTACATGACTTGAATCTAGCTCCCTGGACGCCTCTCTGTAAAATAAAGGTCAAAAGGGTTTCAAAATGGCTGCCAGTAAACTTACCCAGCTCGTGGAGCGAAGGAGGTTCCTTCCAGTGGAGAATAGAGACCGTACGGACATCATACTGGGGTGAAGGGAATGGAAAAGAGAGAGGGGACAGCAAAAGTATAAATAAGAGTGAGGGAAAGGTTGAGGCTCACTTGATGCAAAAACAAAATGGCTGCCAGTGGAGAAACTGCGCATGCGCATATCACGTGCAATGAATAATAATGAGATTAATCAATAATAAATCATTTTCATTAAAATTAATAATTCATTCATTCATTATTAGTATTATTATTATTATTATATTATTGATGATAATTTCCAATTCATTTTCATATTCAAAACAGGACGAGAAGGAAGAACAGATCCACCTAAAATAAATAAATAAATAAAACAATCAATTAATTAAACTATAATTACGTACAATTAGCAACACCAGCTCCTCCTTTATTAATTGATGATAATATATCATTAACTGTTGACTGAGGGCCAGTAACCTAAACAACAACAACAAACAACAAACAATAACAATAAACATGCCATCAGTACACTGATTACACACTAATATACCGTATCCCAGTTTATTTTCACGGTAAAATATTTTTGCAAATTTCACATCTTTTGCTCCATCACAAATATTTTCCACTGCAAAATTCTGCATCTTCATTGCCATGTGGTGCAGTCTGCAAGCTATTCACAAAAAAGCTAATTCCCCGAAATCTTATAAATGCAAGATTTGCAAAACTAAATTCCATTGCAATAAATAAACTGGTATACAGTACAAGTAATGGTTGACATACAGGAGGTGGCTGTGATGGTAGTTCAGTGTTACTACTCCACACAGTTTGAAGACCTGATGAGAGTTTGTGCAGATAAGAAGAGAAGAGATTCTGTAGGATACCAGCCTCTTCCTTCATACCATAAACACACAATGTAACTAATAATGACCTGATTTCATCTGCCAGGAGAAACAGGAGAAAGAGAGTTAGACATAAAGGAGGGGAGATAATGTATAGCTAATTGTAATTTGGGAGGAAAAACTTAACATTTAAATGCATGTAGGAATTAGCCAAAAAATGGCCATTTATGTACATATTAATGATCACAAGTCTACCAAATTAAAACCAGGCAAATACTAAAATTTATCAAACCTTCAAAGTTTCCTGCCACTCATAAATTACCAGCTGTACTACATTACAATAAAACAAGGCTATAATACCTTGTATTATATTAGCGTGATTAATAATGTCTTGTATAGCTTCCATTAGTGCAATGTCCTCATATTGACTACCCTCTTTAAGACTGTGCTTTTTACGATCAGCTTTCCGCCTGTTCTTAGCCGATTTACTAATAACACAATAATAATAATAACACCATATTAACTAGAAGAATGTAACACATTAAAGGGGCAAGCCTAAGCAAGCTATAGATTATGTGCTGTATGATCTACATGTCTGAGCTAGCAAAGCAGTTGCACAAGTCTAAATACAGTAAATCTTGTTGCAGTCATCTTGCTTGAATTTTCTCTAGCTATCACTTCATCACTCTGCAGCAATTAAAGTTTTCTTGCTTATAGCTAGAAGTAATCACTGAACAAATCATATTTTAAGAAGATTGTACATCTGCTTTGTTAACCTAAGCTTGCTGCTAGAGAAGAAACATCACCTAGAATAGATCTTATCATGAATGCAGCTAGCTACAGTACAGTACATGAAGCTTTTTCTCTTGCATTCAACTTATCAGAGTCCTTTATATCAAAGAAAAGATTGTATATCTGCTCTCCCAACCTTTCTTAATTCTTGCTATAGAAGCTTTTGGACAGCAGTTTAGTCTTATCTTGCTTACCGTTTGCTGCAAATAAGCCAAGGGGTTCACAATGAGAGGAAAATCTCTATGAAATTACAAAAATTACCAGGATCATCATTTACTAATTGATTACTTCCGGATTACGAGTAGAATTCCAAGATCATGAGTGGATTACCAAGATTATAGGTGGATTCTTTGGACTACCAGGGATTACAAGCTGGATTACTTGGATTATTATTGGTTTTAAGCCACACCTTATCAATTAATAATGGCTGTGGCCTTGTTTATAATTAAATTTAATAGCATCGTGATGCATATACATGTAGATCTACTGGTGCCATTATTGATCATTCAGTAAGAATAACAATAAAGAGCCTCCTCATTCTGGACATTTAGAAATGAGACTGCCGTGCTCATAAAAACTGCTATTTTATTATGCTAATAATTTCTTGTATTATCCCACCTATACCGTGTCTACAATGCTGAGATTCAGTACTATAATTCAGCTATGAATACTTCCCAACATAGTCTTCCTTCTGCAATTACATCAATATCAATGCTTGGATTATCAACAAATACATTACGTGCCACAGTGCTACTGAAGTATACAGACAAGTTACAAGGCCAAATGTACTGGATGCAGTTGTGTGATTACTAAAAGCAGCTATAATTTTGATGCAACTGAAGCTGTGAAAGTGAAAAGAATACTCACAACATTGTACTTTGGCCGCTAACGAACTGCATGAATAGATCTACTATCATATAGTAGATCTATTCGAGCAGTTTGTTAGCAGCCAAAGTATAATGCCAAGCTGTGAGTATTTCGTTCACTTTCACAGCTTCAGTTGCATCAAAATTATAGCTGCTTTACTTCTATAATATTGACAATGAGAGGCTTTGTTTATTGGTCAAATTTTAGTAACAATACCATCAAATTTTGTACAAAACTAGGTATTCTATTAAAAAAATAGATGATCAGATCACATTTCTAAAAATCTACAAAAGAAGAAAGAAGAAGGAAAGCTGAGAAACATGAAGACCCTCCTCTGTATATGTCTGTTCATAACTTACCTGGCCAGTGCTCTGAGGTATGTTAACTAC
>NW_003546436.1:134203-145746 GCF_000090795.2 Amphimedon queenslandica | reverse complement strand
AATAAGGGAATCAACAGTACAGGAATCTATTCACATCTATTTGGAGGACACTCATGCTCTCCTAAAACCAAGGGGCCCAGAGGAAACAGATAAAGTTGACTACACTGTTAACATTGAATCCTGCAGCAGTGCTAGCTTTACTGGTGGGACTGCAGCAAACAACAAAGAAATACTTAAAGCTCACAAGCTGCTCTGCAGTGGGATCGATAAAGTAAATATTTGTAATAATACTCTGTATAGGAAGTGGTTTGGGTGCTTTACAACTGCACGAGAATCAAAAGTAAAGGCTGTCTATAAAAAAATGAGGGATGGGTTGGAAGGTAACACAGTTACTTATGTCCATGGTGGCTCATACTGTGTGACTAATCCTAATTGGTATGGCTATACCTGGAGAGCTTCAGCCAGACCTGGTCTCAATACTGTTTGGATTTGTCCTCCTTTTTATCCATTTCCTATTTCTTGTGGAAGCCCTGGTACTTACACCAAGGAGTTTGGGCTGATTCATGAATGGAGTCATGCTTTTGGTGATACATTTGATCATATATATGGCTCCTCTCAAAGTCAAAACTTGGCTAAAACTGATCCTGATAAAGCAGTTGAAAATGCTGATAACTATGGATGGCATTACTGCGAATGGCAGTAACTGGATCAGGCCGTTCATCAAAGCCAAGAACTTAATATTAGGACTCATGCAACACTATAAGGACATGCACTTTTCTTTAATAAATAATTGTAATTAATTGTCACATTTTTGATTTCTTGGCTCAATAAATAATAATTTTCAAAATTGAGAATTTGTACAATACATGACATTGCGAGCTTTACAGAATGCACCATTGCTGCCCTGATACTGATGCCCTCAAGCTTTGGCAGTCTACATCATACAATGTATATTCATTACACATAAATCATGTCACTGCTGTTCATGATATTACAACTAGCAGCATGAGTCCAGCTCTTTTGTTCAAAAACATTTTCTCCATATTTGGTAACAGGATTGATGCACTTCACAGTTACATGTAGACTAGGTCTTCGTTGTTTTTTTGTTTATGAAATAAAAAATTTTGGCATTGCCTTACAAAAACTAGCAACCGAAATAAGCTCAGAATTGCTGATAGCCGCCATTTTATTTCATTGTGACCACAACCACTTTCAATGAAGATTAGGCTATTTAACTTTAATAATAGTTAGACGACCCTATCCCTGTGTACAAACAGACTCGTCTTAGTGGGGCTTGCTCAGGCTTGCCCCAATAATAAAATAATATTAATAATAATTAGTGATGTGGTGGTCAGGTAATGTACTTACGCTGATGTCCTAGTGCCTCTTGATAGGTGGGAGGAGCTAGCACCAGTCACTGTACTGGAATCAGAGAATAGATCACCTTCTCTTTCATCAATAGCATAAGTACCACCTGTAAACAACAACAATAAACAACAACAACAACGTGTCAATGTACTTTCTATTGCTTCCATTTTCTTTTTCTTTTCTTCCCTGACAGTTTTTAGTCTCTCGCTATGTTTGACGTAAAGTTCCTCTCGAGTCTCAATCAGTAACAAGAAGCTTTTATGAGCTAACGAAATATAATAATTAATAATTTATTACATTTTCTGATACATAATTATTATACCCAGTATATACGTTGAGGTACATGCATACAATTTCAGCTGATTCTAACTAAAAACTTTTCCCAGTTATGAGCCCATGGTTTTTTTTCAAAAAATGGCTTCGATATCACCCCCAATTTTTATTACATTTTCTGATTCATATTGATGTCCTTATGCTGCGTAGAAAGTTTGAGCTGATTCCAACTTAAATTTTTCAAGTTATGGCCATTTTAAGAAAATGCCAAAATTCTGAAAAATACCCAAGGCTATAGCCCATGATTTTTTCCAAAAAATGGCTTTAAAATCACCCCAAATTTTTATTACATTTTCTGATGCATATTGATGTCCTAATGCTGTGTAGAAAGTTTGAGCTGATTCAGACTTCAATTTTTCAAGTTACAGCCATTTAAAAAAAACGCCAAAAATCTGAAAAAATACCCAAGGCTATAGCCCATGGTTCTTTCTAAAAAATGGCTCTGAAATCACCCCAAATTTTTATTAAATTTTCTGATACATATTAATGTCCTAATGCTGTGTAGAAAGTTTGAGGTGATTCCAACAGTAAATTTTCAAGGTATGACCAGTTTTCAAGTTTGAGCTGAATCTGATTATTAATTACCTTCGATTAAACTTGGTTTAATTAAGCTGTCAATCAATTCCAATTTATTATGCAAATGAATCTAATAAAAAACAAGTTAATCAATTAATTTATTCCACACTTACATATCTCAGAGACTCCGCCCACAATCCCCCACTAATAAAAGCAGACACGCCCCCTTCAATATCCTAATTAACATTAATCACTTATTAATTAACAATAAGTACATACGTGGGCGTGGTCAATCAATATTCTACCTGCCCCCTCGTACTGACCCTGTGACATCATGTGACCTAATAATAATTAAAAGAGTGGGTGGGTCATTATAAAGTGGGTGTGGTCATACTAGATATCCTTTTAGCGATAACCAATACTTCGTCTTGCAAGAGACCCAGTACTGAAGTCATGTTAAACACCAGCTCCCAGTGGCCACCTCTCTCATAAGCTTTCATTGCCGACTGGTACTCACAGCAAGACTCAAAGACTATACAAGAACAGGTGACGTAATAGCGGAAAATTTCCATGCCTCAAAATTTTCATGGATTTTGCAACTTTAAAATTTGCAAAAAAATATGATCCACAAAAATTGATTTAATACAATTGAAAGTATAAAACCACAAAAATTATACTTTCCACAAAATTTGCCACAAAATTGATTTTTGAATGGACCACAAAATTTCTGGGTCATGGAAATTTTCTACTACATGGTATTAATAAGAATACTACTAACTGTTGCTATATACTTACTGATTCCAGCTTCCAAGTACTGGCCTTCTGTCATTAAATATTCACCAAATAATTGACTGACAGTTAAATGTTCGTTTGACTTCTGATCAATGAATAATTCAAGAGCTAATCTGTACAAAGACTGATCTTTAATCAGTGTAATACATTCATCGAAGTGGTCTGAAGCTAAACAAACAAACAAACAAACAAATAAACAAACAAATAAATAAATAATGTAAATAAATAAATACTTACTTGTACATTTGCTGATACACTCCAGTGCTTTGTGATAACGTTTCAAGTACATGTTAATACGATACTGCTGATAATTAACGTCTTTAATTGATTTCAACTCATTCAAAAATGGCAGATACTCCTTAGGGTCCTGAAAAACAAGTACAAAGCACGTTAGCTCATTAATTATAAAATATTAATTATAAATCATTATTATTGAAACGTACTTTTTGACTTTTCTCGGCGACGGTAAGTACCAGTTCAAAATCATACAGTCCAAGTGCTGTATCATACAATTTATTGACATCAATTAATAATAATGAATATTTTAATGCTTCATCAACACTAGGGGCTGTAGCTATGAAAAGAGTTTAATTAATTATTAATTAATTGATTAATTAATACTTTTATCTAGTTGTTTTATCGTTAGTAAAGCATTTTCAATTTCTTGAGGCATTTTCTTTATATGGCAAGTTATAATTGGTAGGGCAAACCTATTAATAATAATAATAATAATAATAATAAATAAATAAATAATTATTAATTACTTTGTTCCTCCTATGCTTGATAAAGTTGTTACAATTAATTGACATATTTTATTGGTTTTAGATTCATTCCCATACCAAGAGGAATGGGAACCAGTTTCTTTAGACAATCCTGGAACCGGATACATTGATTGAGTGACATCTTCATTCCTATGTACAATTGACTCCGCCTACTGACCAAACCCACTTACTTTAATTCCGTAATAAATAAATTAATATAATTAATATTATCCAATTGATCTATGAATAATTTAATGTTTGATATAAACGTCAGGGGGTTGTGATCGCAAAGCAAATTCAAATTAATTCGGTGCTTCCGCATAATTAGAAAAGCTTTCCCAAACTCCAGCCTATCGAAATACAGTCACCATGATGACAACAGCGTTACTATGGCAACCTACCTATCAAGATGGCCGCGTATTAAACTCAGCACAAGAGGGCGTGGTGATATCGTCTCCAAATTGCCTCTTGGCATTTGAAGAACCACTCTTGTATCATTAACCATACTCACCACTAACAAACTGCCCCTCTCTACCGATCGGGACAATTCTTCAGTAACGTTGGATATATCTAATTTTAAAAGGTGTGGTTAAAGGGTGTGGCTTAATAGGTGGGGCATTTGCTAACCGTTCTTGGGTATAGTTATTAACTGGTGGTTGCTAATAGTTATTAAAATGAACTCGCTTGTAATTGAATATGACGTACAGGAACTATGGACCTAATACATGTAATAATAATGATGAATATTAATTAGTAGTGGGTGTGGTCAATTACCAGTTCATTATTAATTATTAATTGATTTCTTTCGGATGAAAGCCCAATCACACACTCCTAAAGGAAGAAATGCCATCAACAATATAAATAAAATAAAATAATAAATATTACCTCGTTGCCGATGGTTGCTAGGGACAACTGATCAGACCACACCCCCTTCAGGATCACATGATCTCCGGTAGACGTTAAAAATGGACTACACTGGCCTAATATACACATATACATGTATTCTAATTAAGTGAATTTACCGTTTTTGTAAGTGAAAACTTTTCCCTTGACATCTTCGAAAATGATGGTTCCCGTATCTGGGTTGCCATGGAGACACAAGACACGCCCATCACAAGAAGTAGACATCCTATAAATTATCGTAAACGACAACAATAAACAACAACAACCTTTCAGTGACACAGGATTCATTAATTTCGTATTCAGCAATAGAGTCTTCATCACATGATTTGTTGACTACGCCCACTAATAAACCATCAGTCGCCCACACAATCTGACGCAACTTATGAATAGAAAAACCATCACCTTCCATACATGGAAACCTAATAATAATAATAATAATAACAACAATCATACAAGGAAACCTAATAGTAAGACATTAATGAATCTTTGTCACCAATTTCTAAGTAATAATCATCATTCCGACTTTCTCTGAGGTAAAAATTACCTAAAAACTGTTGCCCTCTTTAGTAAAAATTAGGCAAAAATTGTGGCCCAAATTAAGGTTGAAAAAAATCACATTTTGAGTTAAAAATGTCGCCCACTTTGAGATAGGAATTGTCACATTAACGAAGATGATAATGATCAATCATACCTGAGGTTAGTTAAGGAGTATTCCATCTTAGTGCTGGACTTTGCAACATAAACTGATCCATCAGACAGTACTATAAGGAGGTCGTTAGGAGTAGGGGGTGGGGCAAACGTTGCCATGACAACAGGAGACGGGAACATAATTCGCTTATGACTCATCGGGGGAGGAATGATAACGTCACGAAAAGGTGTCAATAATAACGCCTCTAATGATATTCATGATTATTAATTAATTAATTAATTATACCTCCGTCAATTACTGCCACTGTTGAATTATTATTAATATTTAACGAGGTACTAGTGACCACACCCCTCTTCCAATTATACTGTATATACTGACCATCTAAAATAAAAATAAATAAATAATAAAATAATTTAATTTGATTTACTATTCAGCAAGGTGTGAAGACGTAATGGCATAATTGGATCCCATACAACACCTGTATAATGAGTGGGTGTGGTCTCATCAGTGGGTGTGGTTTTTGGCGACTGTATCTCTTGTTTAAGATACCAGTGATAGTTACTAACAGACCACAACTGAACTAGTAAAAAGAAAAACATACATGTAGATTACTGTATAACTATATACAACTTTATTTTAGCAATTATGGTTATAATTTTTATGATTATAATTATGATTTATAATTTTGCAATGAAGCAAGAAACTGCGAAATTCACAAAAATACTTCACTGCAACAATAAACTGGTACAATACTGATCATGGACATTAATGATTGGTGGGTTAATATACTGGGGGATTTCACTTGCAAATCGCCAATCACCAAATTAAAACTAAGTCAAATTAAAGTGCTATAGAGTACATCGTAATTTACTGTATGATTTCTTGTCTTTATCGTTAGTCTCCAGCCACACTGCTAAAACTGATGAGTCAGCATTCCACGATAATCCTTTGACAATGACTCCACCCCTCCTGAGAGGGAACTCTCCATGCCTTAGGGTATTCCGCTCATAAAAGACAATGAGAACTGATCCACTAGTCTCAGTCAGTGATGAGGCTATGAGGTGACCTCTTGACGACCAGTCGATGAATGGGCCCAGACTAACGATGGACTCTGAACTAGAGTGTAACACGCCTTCTCTTGACCACACCCGGAAACACCTCAAACCTATTCATTATTAATTGAATTACTAATTATTAATTGGGTGACTGGAGCTGATAAAATGTACTATTTTGGCAGTTAATAAAATTTGTCTTTAAAACAAAAATTGCCAACTTGCAAGTGCTTCTCTGACAAAGCTCTGTTTATATAAAACTAGCAAAAAACTTTTTACACTCAGTCTAAAAAGATAAGTTTAACTTGACATGTACAAATCAGCCCTTCTTTCATTGCAAAGATGAATTTAATTACCTGCCAAATGCTGCCTTTTGTCATTTTCAGTCACAATTATTATTTATCAACTACCTGTATTTTTATTAATGGAGGATATTACAAAATATTCCCCATCTCCTCTCCAACTGATGCAGTCTCCTGTTGATTGATGGGTGGAGTCAATTTCCTATTAATTAATTAATTAATAGTAGCCACACCCATTAATTAATTATTACCTTTTTGGGTAGGGCATGAGTTGAAGGTTTTCCTAACGAGCCATGAAACTGGGTCTCTTTCTTACCCCAACCAAGGGACACAGGCTGGGCTTTAAATAGAAATATCATTATTATTATTATCATTGTTATTATTATTGTTACCTTCGCCAGTTTCAGAGCTACTAAAGTCCTTTTCCAGTATTACGTCAAAATCTCTCGTCATTAATATGAAATTCCCAATCCCCGTTACCATAACAACCAGATCCTGATCAGGGCTCCACCCCATGCTGGTGATTCCATCGCTAACTGAGCCAACCACACCCACCTAACTAGTATAAACCACACCCTTTTAATTGATACCATACCTCATTAATATTCATAGTGTATGTAATCACTTCTCCTTTTCTTGTAGCGATACAGACCACGCCCATTTCAGGCAAATACTGCAATCCAATTGGTCGGTCATCACTAGTTAATACGTCAGACAGTGAAATCACGTGATCTTCCTTTAAAAAAAAAACTAATAATAAAACATTAAAAATTTCTCTGTACCTGGTGTCGGCCATTTTGTTGTGAAGAAGTGAATTGTAGAGACTCTCCAGAGATAAACCAGACCCCGTCCCTATCAGGATCAGGAGAGAGGAGGGAGGGGGAGGGAGAGAGAGGAGCAGACACGTAACAAGAACTGAGAACGAGGTTCCTCATTTTCAATGATTTGGCGGGAGCCTATACTGCGCATGCTCAGTCAGTCCATAACCATTGTCATTAGTTAACTAACTTTCCCGCCTTTTTTCATCAATTTAATTTAAAATTAATTTATTTTAGACAAAAAAAAAAACACAAAAATGACAAGACAGAATGCATCAGTTCATAATAATTATTAATTAATTGTTAATAGTCTAGCCAGTAGTAGGATTACAGGAGATACAGCAGGCATTACGAATAGCTGCTACTGAACACATTGAACTGGGTACAGCTGCACATAAGAAACTTTCACCAGTACAATCAGCTAAAAGAAAGAAACAAACAAACAAATAAATAAATACAGTGTAACTGGAAATATTAGCAGAGAATTAAATTAGCAGTTGTAAAGAGAACCCACAAATATAAAATCTGCCATTTTGCTTCATTCTGAGCATGCTAAATGACAAGTGGCTCCTAAAATAAAACACTGTTCTATTTCAGGCAACAAATTTGACACACATCAAAGTAACCACAAAGTTGCTTTCAACAAAGTTGCTATACTGGATGTTGGGCTTAAATTGTCAAAATATAAAATCAGCAAATCGTAAAATTTTCACAAATTGCCAAACATAATTCTTGCTAGTATTTCCAGCTGTATGCCAGTTACCATTAGGACAAGGTGATCCTGTATCACATTCTCTCGTGACTGGAGGCTTGGGTCTATTGGAACAGAATGAATCATCAGGTGCTTCTAACTGAGAGATGACATTTTGACATGTCACAGTCCTAGATTGAGTACCTCTTCCACAAGTAACACTGCACTGTAGATAAACAACAACAACAATAACAACAACAACAATAATAATAATAACAAAATGACATTACCAATGTTATGCTTCTGAGCAAATTTGCATTTTAAAAGTTGCTCCAAAATCAAAAACCCTGTACTATATTATAGTTGGCAAATTCTCAGGAAAAGGAGAAAATCTCAATTTTTATTACATTCCCTGATACATGTACCTGTACTTATGTTGTGTAGAAAGCTTGAGCTGATTTTGATCAAAATTGGATTTTTTACGAATTTTTAAATTTGCTCAAAAATTGGACTAAAGCCCCTGTACTATAATACAGGGATTTTAGTCAAATTTCGCCAAAAATGAAAAGGAGAAAATTCTCCATTTTTATTACATTTCCTGATGCATATACATGTACTTATGTTGCGTAAAAAGTTTGAGCTGATTCTAATCAAAATTGGATTTTTCACAAATTCTTAAAGTTTCTCCGATATCTGGTCAAAGTCCCTGTACAGTACATGGCATATTTCATGAAAAATGACCTTGGAGAAAATTGCATGTACATGTACTCACTGATCCATAATGAGACACAACCCATGAGTATAAAGGAGGGCACTCTCCCACTCCACAGATATGGGTAGTGATTGGTCGGATCAATCCCTCAGCCATACAAAGACTGTCAGGAATAAACTGCTGAGTCATCACATTATAGCACCTGACTGTTCGATTCCTCAAACCACCCATGCAAGTACTAGAACACTGTTAATAAAAAACTTAATAACTATTATTAACTACTTATTAACTGACTGGGCTCCACCTATCCACCACGTATTGATAAGGACACAAGTGTATGTTGCATTGTTCAATGGTTCTTGGTTCGGTTCCAGCTATACAGAACCGGTCATCAATGGTCATATTGGTAACAGAAGACACACAGGTGATGTTCCTCGTACGATAACCTCCATTGCAAGTCTTGTTGCACTATAAATAAAGAATAGACTTTTATTTTAAGGAGCAAAATTTTTTGCGAATCTAACATGAATTCAACACGCAACAGTTAAATTGTAAGGACTTGGTACTAAAATTGGAAAACTGCTAAAATAAATTAATTTTGGCCTATAAGATAAGACTTGTGAAGTTTTTGCTATTTGTGACAATAAAGAGTTCTAGAGTATGTTACATCATAAAGAGAGAAGAGTACTTACCATGCTCCAGGGCCCAGCCCTCCAATCAGGGCAGGGATACACGTTACAATCCATTGTGAGGTTAGTCGGGAAGAGGGAGTGGTTAGCTAGCCGCTGACAGAAGGAGTAGTCAACCCTTTCGACTTGTACCCCCGACCTGAAGAGGTGGCATTGAACTTCACGGGTCTTTTTGCCGCAGTTACAAGAATGAGAGCAAGAAGAGAAGTCTGTTGTAGTGTAACGATATTCTTCATCAGGACTAAGAATAATAATAATAATAATAATAATAATAAGAATAATAATAATAATAATAATAATAATAATAACAATAATAATAATAATAATAATAGTAATAATAAAAATAATAATAATCCATAATTTAACTTCATCCTTATTAAATTATTATTATTATTTTTTAAACCTCTATCAACCTAATTATTTTTATTTCATTTTTCATCCTGCCCTAACTCTGTCCTAATTCTAACTTTCATTAATAATAACAATAATAATAACAATAATAATAATAATATTAATAATGTTAATGTTGCTCATACCATTGAGGCAGATTCAAACATTGTCGTGCTTGTTGTCTTGGTCTGAGGGTTAGTGGTACAAACAAAAGATCAACTGGAGCAGGAGGGCCAGTATCTACTGTCCTGTTGCAACTGAAAATAAATCTCTGGGCACCTTTAGTATACAAAATAAATAAATAAATAAATAAATAAATAAATAAATAAATAAATAAATAAATTAATTAATTAATTAATTAATTAAAATGCTAGTATTACCCAGTCCACAAGTCGTTGTACAAGCAGAAAATCCAGTCTGTAGACACTCAAAAGCTGAAGGAAAGAAAATAATAATAATAATAATAATAATAATAATAATAATAATAATAATAATAATAATAACAATAATAATAATAATAATGATCATCTTTTAAGAGGGCCAAGGGTTATATTGTATAATGGGTAGTATATTTAGTCAGTGGTTCTAAGCTGAACTAGAAATTTTTGCTTATTTCATCTTCATTTTGAGCAGCCATTTTGTAAGCATGGCAATGAAGAAACACCTTTTTCGTTTGGAAAATATTCGTTCCACGAGAAGGAATCAAAACAAAAGAACAAAAATAATAAATCTCTGACAGAACACATACCCACCATACTGCAGCACTGTAACTATAAAGACTTACTCTCTCCACAGACAGTAACTGATTGAGATACATTGCTCACTGGATTGGTAGCAGTGCACACATACTCAACACAACGGGTTGAAGCAAGGCTCCTTATAAGGAGTGAGCCATCTGGCTGGATATCAAAAGCAACATTATCATCAACTATTGGTCGACCACCGGCCGTCCAGGAGACCATCGGAGTGGGGCTACCGGACGATGGGCATAATATCTATAATAATAATAATTAATAAATATTATTGTTGTTATTATTATTATTGTTATTATTGTTGTTATTATTACTTGTATTTCGTCCATCATTTGTATTCTGACTACTTCCCTTCTACTAGTTCCAACACTGAGAATCCTCCGAGAACCAACATTAACCGGTCTGAAGTTTGAGGGTACAGTAATCACTGGAGCAACTGTAAACAACAACAATAAACAACAAAAACAACAACAATAAACAACAAAAACAACAACAATAAACAACAAACAACAATAAGTATATACTTACCTCCAGATACGTTGAGTTGTGATCGTACAGAGACTTGATCAGTTGAATTGCCTGGTGGGTCGGCCACACAATAGTATAACGAGTTCATATTCAATGAATTAATTAACAGAGAATTATTAGGGAATATGGTAACACCAGAACCACTGACCACTGACACATTGTCTCCAGCAGAAGCTAAAAGAAATTAAAAAAAAATTAAAGTAATAATAGTAATACAGGATAGCACTTTAATTTGGCAAAGTTTTAATTTTGCAATTGGCAATTTACAGGGGAAACTGCCTCTCTAAAACCACCAATTATTACTCAATTTAAAATGGCAAATTAGAATTTCATAGCAAAATACAATA
>NW_003546436.1:130692-134193 GCF_000090795.2 Amphimedon queenslandica | reverse complement strand
TAATAATAATAATAATAGAAAATAAAAAATAATAATGATAAAATAACAAACAATAATGATAGTAATAATCCCTTACCATCAAAGAGTAACCATGATACTACTGGTGTTGGGTGTGCATCTTCATTCACTACACAATCAATCAGGACTCGAGTGCCAAAGGACATGCAGACATTGACTCCAACCTCCTCGTTGACAAATGATTGACCTCTTTGATCCAAACAAGAAGATGAATCCGGTATATCTTGTCTTGAAGACTGTCTGATAACAGTTGGAACTAGGAAAATAATAATAATAATAATAATAATAATAATAATAATAATAATAATAATAATAATAATAATAATAATAATAATAATAACAATAACAATAACAATAATGATAATAATAATAATAATAACAACAAAAACAGCAATAATAATAATGATACAATAAGTTAGGATAGAAAAGGAGAGAGAGAGAGAGATGAGGACAAAGTTTAGTGATGAAATATAACAATTGTTAGTAATAATAATAATAATAATAATAATAACAATATCAAGACTATTCACCTGATACTTGAATAGTAATATTCCCACTATCAGATCCAGCTTCATTAGCAACAAAACAAGAATAGACATCACTGTAAGCTCTTGAGACATCAGTGAAGCAGAGTCTGGTCCCATTGTCCTGAATAGTGATACACACATCACTAATATCAATTCCTTCATGTTCTGTTCCTTCTAGTGAGAGACGCCTCCATACTATCTCCTCTGCTGGAGGTGAGCCAAGGCTAGGCTCACATATGACGCAGAAATCAGTTCCAGCCTGGACTGTAACATTAGTCATTTGATTGACACTCACCACACTCCCATCATCTAGGATTTCGCCAACGTTAGTGCTGGAATCGGGAACATTAGGAGGACCTAGTAATAATAATAATAATAATAATAATAATAATATCGTATAGCACTTTAATTTAATGGAGTTTTATTGGTGGTTTGCAAGGTGAATCACCAATATTAAAACCACCAGTCATTAATGCGCATGCTCAGTAATGCACGTGTACACAAAAATCGCCAAATTAAAAACCACCAATTACAATTTTACAGCAAAATCACCAAAATAAAGTGCTATACGGTAATAATAATAATAATAATAATAATAATAATAATAATAATGATGATTCTTACTAATGAAGCTCAATCTAGATAAAGCAAAATTAGTTCCAAACTCATTAGAAACTGAACACTCGTAGGCCCCATCATGATTATCTGTTGGATTAGCAATCTCTATTCTAAAGACACGCCCCATGGCATCAGACCCAGTCAACTCTTGGGTATCTTTATACCAGGTATAGGAGGGGGCGGGGCTACCCTAATTAACAGTTATTAATAGTAATAAGTTATTAATCGTTGTAAATTAATGGTTATTAATAGTTAATTTATAACTATTAATTACTTCTAATCAAAAACTGTCAATTTATAACAGTTATAAGTAATTAATAGTTATAAATCACTGGTTATTTATTACTGATTATTAATAATTATTAATTAATTATTATTAATTAATAATTATTAATAGTTATTAATTAATTAACTTACAGTAGCATTACACTCTATGTTAATAGTAGTCCCAGTCACTACTCTTGCAGTTTGTCCAATGTGAAATGTAAACTCAGACGTTGGCCGAGACTCACCCTCTGGCAATGGGGCATTAGTGACTGGACCAGACACCTGTAGTATCATTGGAGGAGCTACACAAATAAATAAATAAATAAATAAATAAATAAATACATAAATAAATAAAGTAATAAATAAACAAACAGTTAAAGAAATACATAAAATTAATAAGCAAACAAATAAATAAATAAATAAATAAACTAATAAATAAATAAAGAAATAAATAAAGTAATAAATAAACAAATAGTTAAAGAAATACATAAAATTAATAAGCAAACAAATAAATAAACAATAAATAAACTAATAAATGGCTTACACATTACAACTATCCCAGTACAGGTCGTCTCATTCCCATTCTCATTAAAGGCAGTGCAGCAGTACTGAGTATTGTCATTGTTCTTAGCGTTCAAGATACTGAGTGTCCCGTTAGCATTAACACTGAAATCACTGATTATCCCATTGGATCCAATCATCACTGAATTGAAACTAGAGAGGAAGAGAGAAGGTTAGCTAATGTTGCTTAGATATAAATTTATGTGGCTTAAATTTTTTTGCAAATAGACTATAAAATTTATTTTACGGATGTTATTTTTGTAACTGCACCTTAGCTTAGTAAAGAAGTATTTTTTAAAAATTAAATTTGCGAAATAATTTGCAGAAATTTTGAGCTACACATATTATTATTATTATTATGCTCCATAAATAAGTGCATTATCTTACGATACGGTTGGACGAGGAGTTCCAAGTGCACTACATGAAAGTATTGAGTATCCATTAGCTGGTATCCTCCTATTACCGGTGATAGTAACGTTAGAGGGGCGAGCTGGAGCTAGACAATTAGATATTTATTATTAATACAGTATAGTCGGAAAAATAGAGTGTTTAAAATTGGTGAATTGGCTCCCTGGGGGGCTAAGATTTTGGTAAAATTTTGAGCATAATTATACAGAAGTGAAGACATAAAAAATTAGGAAAATGAACCCCAAATTACCACAATTAATTGACTCCACCAAATATTCAGATTACTATTATTATTATTATTATTATTATTATTATTATTATTATTATTAATACTCACTTTCAAAACAGACCATTGACATTCTTGTGAAAGTTTGAGAGGTACTAGTTACCCTAAGACGGCAGGCATACCTAATGCAGCTGCCACTAGGATTGCTGCTAAGAGAATGTGTCAAGAAATCAGTATCTGTAGCAGAGCCTCCATTAATGGTGAATGTTTTTGTACCATCACTCCCTTCAGCATTAGGACAGAACACTCTTACAGTGGATACTCTTGAAGCATCCACTCCAATGTAGTTGAGACCAATACCAACATCCAGTACAGAGGGATCAGGATTAGGAGGGACAGGACCGACGACAATACCTGGAATGGGCAGTAGATAATAACTGATCATGTAGACTGTGTATCAGGTAATGTAGTTAAAGTGGAGACTTTTCTCCTTTTCATTTTTGGCGAAATTCGGCCAGCAAGCTCCTGTGCTATAGTACAGGGACTTTGACCCGATTTTTGAACAACTTAAAAAATTTGTAAAAAAATGAAAGCTATAGAGTGAATACCCAATAGTATGACCATTCAACCTTTGAATGCGTACAGATATGAACATGTACAGTCACATGAAGGTACATGTACTGTTTACTGGTTAGAATATAATATTATTAAATGTGTACATTATTTATTTATTTGTTATAACAAGAAAATATTATGCAGGGCTGTCACCTGAGTGAAGCCCTTCCAAAAATTTTTTATCAGCCGAGAGCTCTAAGGGAAAATTCCTACAGAACTGACATATCTATTCAATCCTTTAAATAGCAGTCAAACTATGTG
>NW_003546436.1:126240-130672 GCF_000090795.2 Amphimedon queenslandica | reverse complement strand
CACATAGTTTGACTGCTATTTAAAGGGCTGAATACAGGATAGGGGCTGGCAGTTTGAGTATTGATTGTAGTATTGAGGAACAAAATTTTGAAAGGGCTTCACTCAGGTGACAGCCCTTTAGCATAACTAATCCAATCAATAATGTACACAACTAATATCTCCAAAATATCTCTGATACATGCATATGCAATGTACCAACTGTGAATGTTTCCGATCAATAATTTGTTAAGAAAACAATTTCAATTGGAATCAGCTCAAACTTTCTACACAACATAAGAACATGTATATGTATCAGAAAATGTAATAAAAATGGAGAATTCTCTCCTAGTCATTTATGGCAAAATTTGGCACCATAGTACAGGGACTTTGGCCCGATTTTGGAGCAACTTCAAAAATTAATATAAATCCATACACAGCATAAGTACATGTGTATGCATCAATAGCATCAAACCTCCTGCTCTCGGTATATACGTCACATCAGTCATCTCCATATCAGATCCAGCTATATTACTGATGCTGAAGGAATAAGTACCAGCGTGATTAGCATCAAGAGAAGTTATGATGAGTTCAAATCCATTGTCACTAAGGAAGCGTCCTTTACTGATATCAGATTCAACGATCTCACCGTTGTGTCTCCAGACTGGATTTACAGCTGCTGGTACTCCAGGATGCTCCATCAGTCCTTGTATTCTGATGTAGGAGCCGTTACCAGCTCTGATATCAGTTCCCACTGCAACCATAGCAACCCTATCGGTTACAACAGTACCATTACCGGAATTAATCATAGGTACTACGAAATAAGTGGTCGTTATATTGTGATGGTTCCCGGTGATGTCTTCGGCCAGACTAAAAACGCTAGTGACAAAGGCACGGCCATTAAACGGACTAACACAGAGCAGCTGTGGAGCAGTGAACACCCGGTTGGTGTTTCTATCGTAATTGAAGACACCTTCGTGAGTTACTTGAACAAGGAAATTAATATTAGTCACGGGAGCCGGTAGGGAGTTCGAATATATTGATTTACCGCTGTATATGAACTGGTCTATGGAACTCCATGGGTAGCAAACGTCTCCTAGCAATGGCTGGACAGAATGAACGGTTGTACCAGCTACTATATCAATACGAGGTCCTGTCTTAATAGCTTCAAGTTTACCAAACAACGGAGTACCAAACTGAACAGTTGTAGTACCTCTAACAGGAGATTCAAAGTTCATTCTTGTCTCTGTATTAGTGACTATGGTACCATCAGGGTAAACTGCTCTTAGGTCTATCCGATAGTTGCCCCCAAGGAAGTCAGAGCCGCTTATGTTGACAACGGTTTCAAAGTTACCATTGAATATAGTGCGAGTTATGATTGCTATGTCATTCTGTGGAATACCACGACGAGATGTAATAGCTATAATGGAGGGGGAAATAAATAATAATAATAATATTGTTAGATCTATAAACGAATTTAATGAGCAATCTAACTATAAATGGGAGACTCAGCCTAAATATGAGATATACCAAAAGCTAAAAAATGAGGAGACTTTAGGCCCAATATGAGAGACAAAAAGTCTCCTAAACTCCCTCTAGATCTAACAGTGGTAATGATTTCACTTACTCCCTGGGCAGTCGTGAGTGTTACATATTTCAAAGGACGGTGGCATGTCACTGGCTGAACACATGGTTGACGGTTGCCCTGACAACATACAGAGGACGGCCCTCACTCGCACACTGCCATTACAGACCCTGAAACACTATAAATAAATAAATAAATAAATAAATAAATAAATAATAGTAAAAATAATAATAAATTAATACTGCTTACATCAGAGAATGAGCCAGTAACCCACATTGGTGAAGGTGGTGTCGGAGTCCCCACAGAAGGTGGAGCAGTAGCTACTTCCTGTTGAATTACTACTTCAGTGGAAGCACTATCAGTTCTAAATCCGTTATCAACAGTGCAGGTGTAGGTTCCTTCATCTTCAGGATCATCAGTTGTCTGTATGGTGAGGGTATCACCTGATATCAAGTAATTAACATTATCGTTGACTATAGGAGCACCGTCTTTAAACCATCTGTAGCTAACACGATCAGGAACTCCGTTATCAATCACACGACAAGACAATGACAGTCTGTGGAGCTCCTCCAGTATCCTTACTCTTGGGGTACCAATCTGGAATACGTCATCAGTCCTTGTGATAACTGGGGGCTCTGGGGTCGGTCTAGTTTCATCTATCATCGGAGCTCGGAGTGTCCCCCTCAAGTTATTATAAGGAGTTGTGAGTTCGTTAGTGAAGTCACGAGTTAGAAGTGCTTTATTGTTACGATGACTAATAGCTAGAGTAACCGGGCCGGGCTCGTCCTGCGGGAACATATTAAGAAACATGATACTCTGTAATCTATCTAGTTTAGTGACCATGGTAACGGAGACGTTCCTACCGTCAAATGATAGTACGCCATTGTTATAAGAGACAGATCCACTTGTGGTGATCACTTCATCACTACGATTATTATTATCATCGGTCCTAATCACTGTAATAGGGAACATCATACCATTGTAGTTATAGTTTATAGTAAAGTCGGTAATGGTAGAGTTGAGTGTCCTATCAACAAAGCTGGTCTCAAGGTTGATGTTGTTGTTAATCGCTAATGCCCCATCCACCCTCTCCTGCACAATGTTATACATGGATCCAGTCTCCATACAGCGGCTATTGAATGTTATCATGTACGTGTCGTCATTAGCACTGGAGGCTATGTAAAATATGCCCCGCCCATACAAGCTACCATCTTGTGTAGTCATATTGACTTCCCTGACATCAGGGGCCGGGACGTTAAGGAGTGTATTAGGATCTGGAGGAAAAAGGAAAGAAGGTTTAACAATAAGAACAAGTGCACATGTAGGGGTAATTTTGGAGGGGGAATTTGGAGCTTTTATAACTATTTGCCAAAACTTATTTTGAATCATCCATTATGTATATGTATGCTAAATAATTTTCTCAATATTATAACTTACTGTTGCAGTCCTGTAGGTTGCACACTTCAATAAATGGAGGTATGTTAGTGGAGGAAGGTTCGGTGGGTTGAGTACATGTTTTTACATGATCACCAGCTGTTGTTTGACACTTTAACTGCCTGACCCTAATGCCACCACCACAAGTACGGGAGCACTAAAATAAATAAATAAACAAATAAATAAAATTACAGGAGTTTCATTACTAATTATTAGTGGTTATTAATATTTATTAATAGTTATTAACTCACTGGTGTGTAAGCATACTCAGCCCAGGATGATCCGTCAGAATTAAAAACAAAAGCTGTGTCAGGATTACCTGGGGATATAGATTCCTCAGGTATTGGAGTCATGGTAGGAGGTGGAGGAGGCAGAGTACTCGTGACGTTAAACATTGAGAATATAGTGGAAGCAACGTCAGACCTACTGACAAAGAAAGACAGGTTGTTAGGAGTGTAGTACAGGTAGCCAAATCCAAATGGCATTGAAGAAGCAGATCCATTAAACGACATTGGCTCATCATTATTTGGAGTATACATGGTGAATGTATTTGCTGGTATACTAGACCCACTCATCTCATTAGTGACAACATTAGTGACACTGATCGTAGAGTTGCTATACGTAATGAACTCGTAACTTTGAACAGGACGTACCAATGCATTATCCAATGGTATTATATCCCGCCCACCAATGACCAGAATCATGTTATTGTTATTGTCCACTCTAGTGCCTACTGTTTGAGATGGAGTTGATATAACTGTCTTAATAGCATCATTAATCTCAGGACGGTTGCTAACAACGATACTGTTTGAACCGACAGATATTGTCTGTGGTCCTTGAATCTCAACTGGTGTACTTGATAGAGACGAAACGTTAACTTGATCTGAGTTAGACTGATACTGAATCAATGTGTTGAACATTTGATTCATTGAGCTGAATGCAATAGACCCATCCTGATTGATAACAGAATACCCTGTGTTGCTGAACCTAACGCTCTGGACTGAACTAACTGATAAAGTGGTCTCCTCAGTAATAGGATTAGTGACCGATCCTCCAATAGTAAGGAACGGGTTACCATCAATTGTAGTGACTCCACCGCTGAAAGTAGTAGGAGGATTAGCAGACCTAATCATGTCAATGGTCTCGGGGTTATCGGTGAAGAAAGCATTCCCTGATATCTCATTATAGACTAACTGACCACTGCCTGGCACATTAAGAATTGATCTGCTCTGGAGGACGCCATTTCTATCGTAATAGTAGAACCGTCTGATTTTATCACTGAGAAGCTGTATAGTACCAGCTCTTCGAATGAAGAGATTGGGTCCATTGTATCCAACCACTTCATCCGAAGTCACGTTACGCTGTGTACTGCCAGTCAATGATATGAGATTAATATCACTGCCAGTGATACGGTCAATGGCTCGCACTATAGGATAC
>NW_003546436.1:123349-126230 GCF_000090795.2 Amphimedon queenslandica | reverse complement strand
GTGGCTCTATCAGTGATGAAGACTGAAGAAGTACCTCCAGAACCTGGAGTTATGTAGACGTAAAATGTAGTCGTGGCAGTTTCAATATAAGGAGTGGGTGTCCCTGTTCTGGTGGTTGGAATAGTTTGACCAGAGTAATAAGTTTGTACAGAGCTTGCAGTGACTCCAGGGAATATGGCGTTGCCGTTCAAGACGCCACCAAAGGAGGTTCCCAGTAATCTCACAGTACCTCCAGTGGGTACCTCATGACGTGCTGTGTTCCTGCCCAACCTCTCTATATTGCTGCCTCCTATCATTAGGAAGAAGTTACCTTGAGCATCTCTGTTGCTAAAGGTCACCCCAAACTGCGGGTTGGATAGCAATCCTCTCACTGTACCATCATTAGTTAGGAGTGCATTACCATTATTATCAATGACTATTTGGTAGCTTGAGTCAACAGTAAAGTTCTGATTAGCTATAGCATTATACTGTACTATATTCTGACCATTAGGAGCATAAGTAAACATGGATATACCAGTGAATGGACCGCGTGAATTGGCAGGAGTAAAACTAATGGTTCCCCCACTGTAGCTCACAGAATCTCCATTATTCAATGTCATGCTCATAGCTGATCCAGTGAATTCAACTACATTCTGCCCATTCAATTGAAGTATACCGGTATTACCTTGCCCAAGGACTGTGGTGTATACAGCTGATGATCCTGGTATTGTTGTAGGCATTGTTGCAGCTGTAATGTTATCAATTAATGATTGTAAGTTGGTAGCTAAGGCCTCAGATCCAGATACATATAGTTTGACAGTACCAGGACCATAAGACACTGTTGCACCTCCATTAAAGGCTATACCAATAGTGTTTTCAACACTATAAGCAAAGGACTCAATGCCAGTATTAGTTGCACTGCCTGAAAAGGTTTGACCATTGTATGAAAGTAATCCAGGTCCAGTAATATCAGAAGTTGTAAAACCAGCATTAATAGTGAACACAGTCACACCACCATACTTCACTCTATTGCCTTCGACTGTGTAAGCAGCTTGAGATGTTCCACCATCAGCCAGAAACATGCGACCCTCTCTAATCATAGCAGTGAGTCTTGGGCTCGTTGAGAAGACAGCATTACGACCATTGATAAAGAAGGAGTCGTAAGATACAAAAGCGGTTGCTTCATTCATGGCAGCATTGTACTCTTCAAAACCTTCCCCAGCTAGGAGGACATTGTCAATGTTATTAAAAGTGGTGCTACCAACCATGAGTGTTGTTCCAGTATAGGTGGTTGGGGATACAGTCGTCCTGACATTGGTTGATGATGTTATCATGAAAGCATTGGTACCAGTTCCAAAGTTGAAACCAATAGCTCCTCCACTTCCAACAGGCTCTATGGTCATTGGAGCACCAGATAGTTTACTTAACTGCTCAGTAATGAATGAATTCTCTGATGTTATGATTAGCCGTTCATTCCGCACGTTGTTCAATCTAACAAAAACTTTACCTGGTGCTTTATCTCGCACTGCTTTAGAACCAGAATACGTATAGACATGTCCAAAAGGTGATATATAATAATAGGGCATGTATCCGCTAAAAGTGGCTACACCAGATCCAGTTCCTAACTGATAGATTCCTGCTGTCCCCATGTAGCTGAAGCTACCAGTGGAAGGTATTGTTCTAACGGCTAAGAAAGAACCGGGTGTTATCAATGGCTGGCCATTGATCCTAACCATCCCGTTAGAAATTTCATAATTAGGAGCAGGGAAGCTCTGTGTAGCACTAAAGGATGACTGAGTAGCTGTTCGTGTAGTATTAAAGGTCGTAGAATAGCTAGTTGGATCAGGTACTTGAATAGTGATACTAATCATAGCAGTGTCACTTGTAGTAGTAACAGTTATCATTCCAGTGACACCATCAACAATATTTAATGTCCTTGTATGAGGAATGAACTCCCTAACAGAGGCAGGTCCACCTAATAAAACAGCAGTGATAATAACAATTAATTAATAATGTCAACAGCAACAGATAGGGGTAGGCAAATTATGCTTCAATGTTTGCCTACTATGCTTTGAAATAAATCCAATTATGCTCATTATTATGCTCATAGTTTAAGCTTTACTCAAATATCAATTATCAAGTTACATGTACATGAACCTGTTATAATTGCAATATTATAAAATGTTTCCAGACTTTGAGTCACTGGAAAATAGTACAGCCTGAGCCATTGGACTCACCACACTTGCATGGCTTGAGGAGGTGAGTATTAAGCGGTTGGTTTTATTAGTACTTAAAATCATGTGTGGTCAGCCAGAAATTTTTGACCCATTATGCCAGCATGATAGCTTGCTCTATTATGCCTCAAATTATGCTAGAACTATTTGCCTATCCCTATAGCAACAGGTACTTACCAGGACATGGATTCATGTTACACTGTATACAGGAAAGTGGATTATTTCCAGTTCGAAAATCATTAAAATTGCTGCAACAAGGCTGACTACCACAGAGTGCTAAAGCAGTACCAGCCTGATCCTCACACCTGCAGTACTGGATCATACAACCACCACCACAGGTCACAGAACACTAGAAATAATAATAAAATAATGACAACACTGAACAACAACAACAACAATAATAATAATAACTACACATACCTCTGAAGTATTTGTGCATACACCCATTGCCATTCGATCAGCTTCTCTTTTAACCTAATAAACATAATAATAATAATAAATAGATAAATATATAAAAATAATATTAAGCCAGGCATACACTAGGCAATATGTTGCTAGCAACATTTGTGGATACTTTGATCTTGTAAGCAACATGTTGCCAGAAATAGAACATCTTTCTATTTCTGGCAACATGTTGCTTACTAGATCAAAGTAACCACAAATGTTGC
>NW_003546436.1:111117-123339 GCF_000090795.2 Amphimedon queenslandica | reverse complement strand
CTATTATGCTCCAAAATTCCAAATTATGCTAGAACTATTTGCCTATCCCTATAGCAACAGATACTTACCAGGACATGGATTCGTGTTACACTGTATACAGGAAAGTGGATCATTTCCAGTTCGCGGAAAATTCCCAAGAGAGCAACAAGGCTGACTACCACAGACTGCCAAAGCAGTACCAGCTTGATCCTCACACCTGCAGTACTGGATCATACAACCTCCTCCACAGGTCACAGAACACTAGAAATAATAATAAATTAATGACAAAACTGAACAACAAAAACAATGATGATAAGACTAATAATAACTACATACCATTGAAGCATTTGTGCAAACAGCCATTGCCATTCGATTAGCTTCTCTTTTAGCCTAATAAACATTATAATAATAACAATAAATAGATAAATATACCCCGGTATATAAAAATAGTGTTACTTACCACAACATTGCTTGCAGAGTATTTAAACAAGACAAAAAAACAAAGAAACTACAAGATACAATAAATTCACAATCAGCTATATATGCATATATACAGTAATTGCCGTAGCAATAAAGTTGGGCTTACCAGTAAAGTAGCGCTCGTTAAGGAAGACATGATGGAAACCACTCAAGAGGTGGTCGGTCCCACGCCTGTCGGCTGCAGAAGGACTTTGCAACCAGCCAAACGGGAAAAAGAAAGACAGCGCAAGAGAAGATCTCCTGTTTCTGCTCCTACCTCTCTCTGTCTGTTATTTTTTGTCTTGTGAAGAGCAATTGCGTCAAGCGGCGCGTGCTAAAGACGATTTTATAATGAGGACTCTCGAGTCGTGAACCGGTCTACCCGGCCATTATCAGTTAGCAAGAGGCTAAGAGCCTCACAAATATATACACATACATGAATTTTAAAATAATTTCATGATGTTTTATTGACAAGTTCTTCCAGTGAAATAGGAGTCCACGAGTGGTTGGACTCCATTATAAAAATGACACCTCTATCAATGTAAATGGTTGAGTCACCAAAACTGTGTAACTGTTTCCCTTCATGTCTTTTTGCTAACGGCAGAAACACAATACCCAGTTCTTCAGCCTATAAACATTAACAACAACAACAATAATAATAACGATAATAATAAACTATGTTTATGCTAGGTTTAATCTTTGTTTTTGTCTCTCATAAGAATAATAATTAAAAATAACTTCTCTCACTTTCTTCTCAATAACGTCTTTGAAACTGATACTAGTTGGAGGGACCTGTTGCTGTTTAGTTTGGCTGACCTGCTGTACTTCAGGAGCTCTTCTAAAGGAGGGGACAAGAATGAGAAACAAAGAGAGAAAAGAGAGAGGTTTTTGCATATTTTATTGCTTTTAAAATTCAAGTACTGTATTGATACGTATAGTATTAGCCAGAAACTTTCAAGGGATTAAACTATCAGATTAGAAATCATTTTTATGGACTTAATATAACACACTTAACAATCTTGTACCACCATGTTGTGTATGGATTTCCCTTCTCAAAAATTCAAACAATTGTTACCTTCTTTCGGAAGTAGTGAAGTAGACCATATTTTCTCTCATTCCTGGTACTAGTGTACCATGAGCAGCATGATCCAGTAATGATAGTGCTCGGTTAAAGTTTGATTTAATTACCGGATGAGACAATAGATCACCATCAAATAATGACTTCCAACCACTATACCTGATGATAAAAATTTGATAAAAATTGGGTGTGATTTTGGAGCCACTTTTTGGAAAAAAACCATGGGCTATAGCCTTGGGTATTTTTCAGAATTTTGGCGTTTTCTTAAAATGGCAGTAACTTGAAAAATTGAAGTTGGAATCAGCTCAAACTTGCTATACAGCATAAGGACATCAATATGTATCAAAAAATGTAATAAAAATTTGGGGTGATTTTTTAGCCATTTTTTGGAAAAAACCATGGGCTATAGCCTTGGGTATTTTTCAGAATTTCGGCGTTTTCTTAAAATGGCCGTAATTTGAAAAATTGAAGTCAGAATTAGCTCAAACTTTCTACACAGCATAAGGACATCAATATTTATCAGAAAATGTAATAAAAATTAGGAGTAATTTCGGAGCCATTTTTCGGAAAAAACCATGGGCTATAGCCTTGGGTACTTTTCAGAAATTGGCTCATTTTTAAAAGGGCCAGAACACAAAATTTAGTCAAAATGACATCAGAATTAACAATATTAATGATAGCAATCGCAACTATTATTGTTACTAACCATTTCATAATTTCATGATAGTTAGGACTCCCAGCTAACCAGTTCCCCAGTACCTGTACCAGTAGCACATGATACCTGAATGAGACTAATGCTGTATCACTAACCTGGAGCCATTTTGGAAAGAAATGTTTATCAAAAATATGAACAAAATGATGAAGAGGGAGGGCCTCTCTCCACTGAAGTACCCACTCAACGGGAGCTAGTAATAAATATTAATAGTTAGTTATTAAATATTAATAGTTAGTTAATTATTAATATTCAATAGTTAATTATTAATATTCAATAGTTAATTAACCATACCAATAGTTTGATGGTTTGGGTTAATGTCTAGAGTCTGTATACAATACTCAAGTTTTGGTAGAACTGTCCTACATAGAAATGCCTCCATTACTTGAGGAGAGAATACCTATAAATAATACTGTGACACACCCCCTCGTCTAACCACGCCTACTTTAATCCATGGACGGATTATTATCAAAGCTGATGAATCTGAGGGTTGCCAGTTGTTCAAAGCCACACCCAACTTCATCCTAATGGTCGGATATAATATCTCTAACTGTTTATCTGTAAATATACCAATAATATACTAATAATATACTAATAATATACCAATAATATACTGATAATATACTAATAATATACTGATAATATACTGACCCATTAACGGTAGCCAGGGGTGTATCCAAGAGTGTATTGGTAATGGATCGGTGGTTGGGTTCCAATTATCAACTTCATGCTGAGGGGGAGGGGCATATCTCAATCAATTAATTAATGAATTAATAATTACTTGTAGTTTAGGTAATATTAATGATTCGAGAATATTAGTGATGATCCATTCTGGTAACAATGGCAACCAATGCTCTAAAATATTAATAATATTAGGAGCCTGAAGGAGAGAGAGAGAGAGAGAGAGAGAGGGAGAGAGAGGGAGAGAGAGAGAGAGGGAGAGAGAGAGAGAGGGAGAGAGAGAGAGAGAGAGAGAGGGAGAGAGAGAGAGGGAGAGAGAGAGAGGGAGAGAGAGAGAGGGAGAGAATGGTATTAGATATTAAAGGACTTCACTGTACATACATTAGATTTTGGTGACCATGATGATAAAACTGATCGAAACTTTGGCAACCAAATCTCCCAAACTAATCTGTCGTAATTATCCATCCTATCAATATATCAGTATCAATATCAGTATCAATATCAATATCAGTATCAGTATCAATATCAGTGTCAGTATCATTAATATATCAGTATTTACTTATCAGGCTCAGGAGGAACTGCTGATGAATAGTCTGATTCCCTCAGTAGGTTCCTCCATTGGTTGAATACATTAGCAGGACCAGTAGGATCAGATGAAGGATCCCAACCAACCAATAGCCTCTGTAACTAAATAATAATAATAATAACGATAAACAATAATAATAACAATTAAAAATGAAAAATTGTCTCCTTTTCAAAATCCCTGTAATATAGTACAGGGACTTTGGCCCACTAACTTTAGAGATTAAAAAAAATTCTTTTGATTTGAATCAGCTCAAACATACAGTACATGCACATGTATAAAAACCCATTAGTTCCATTGTCACAAAATCCATGACAATTATTTTTTGACTAATTTTAGAGCAACTTTACAAATTTGTAAAAAAATCCAATTTTGATTGGAATCAGTTCAAACTTTCTACGCAACATAAAAACATGTATATGTATCAGGAAATGTAATAAAATTGAGAAATTCTCTCCTTTTCATTCTTGGCAAAATTTGGCCAAAATCCATGTACTATAGTACAGGGACTTTTGTCCGATTTTGGAGCAACTTTAAAAATTTGTAAAAAATCCAATTTTGATCGGAATCAGCCCAAACTTTCTACACAACATAAGAACATGTATATGTATCAGAAAATGTAATAAAAATGGAGAATTCTCTCCTTGTCATTTTTGGTGAAATTTGGCAAAAATCCCTGTACTATAGTACAGAGACTTTTGTCCAATTTTGGAGCAACTTTAAAAATTCATAAAAAATCCAATTTTGATTGGAATCAGCTCAAACTTTCTACACAACATAAGAACATGTATATGTATCAGAAAATGTAATAAAATTGAGGAATTCTCTCCTTTTCTGAAAATGTATCAGAAAATGTTCATGTAATACAGTATTAGTGAATAGTGATACATACCATTGGAAATACAACAGCAACTGCAATTGAAGACAATTCGTATAACTAAAGGAACTATTAATAGCATCTTGTATACTTTAGTATACTTACTTTGTATTCCTCAGGATATTTTTCTAGTAATCTTGTCAGTATATCGTCACATTCTGTTAGAGTAATCCTCACTGATGAATCATCAAAACTAAAATAATAATAATAATAATAATAATAATAATAATAATGAGATAGAGAGGGGGTGTGGCTTACATTGATATAAAATTCATAATTTCAGTCAGTTTCTCAATCTGCTTTTCTTCGTCATCAATAATTCCTTCAAGCCTATTCTTCTCATGTGTCAAATTAACGACAGTATCTTTATTATAATTATATCTTCTATCATGTGATATGATGTCCTCTTCTATATCAGATACCAGGACTTGTAGATTGTGATACAGTTCAGGAACATAAAGACCAGCTGTACCTATTAATTAAACATTAATTAAATATTATTATGATTACTGTATAGCGCAAAATTTTCAAGGGCTATAAATTTCATGATTTGCAAAAATTAATTCCCTGAAAATCAAATTTTTACGCTACAAAGATGGTAGAAGGCATAAATTTGCTAAAATTAAATCCGTGAAATAGATTTTTAGGTGAATTTACGAAATTTATAGCCCTTAAAAAATTTGCTCTATAAGGTAATTAAATATTATTATTATTATTATTATTATTATTATTATTATTATTATTATTATTATTATTATTATTATTATTATTATCATTATTATTACTGTCACTGTCTTGTCCTTTCCTTGCTTCATTCCTCAGTTCATTGTAGCTATTCAATATCTTAGTCTCCTTCCCTCTCATATCAATCACTTTCACTTTAACGTCACTGCTAGCCCCGCCTACTCCAGCCCCACCTACCCCTCCTCTATCCTATAAATACATGCATTACATACATGTACATGTACATACTAGGCATAGTGTAAAATTTTGGAGGGAATAAAAATTGGAAAATTGGCGTTTTGTAGCCATTCGCATCCACCATTTTGAGCCATTATACGCATGCTCAATGGCATGTGGTCACAAATTCGCCAAATTAAAATCCACCAATCATCAAATTTTAGCAATTTGCTACATTTAATTCCCTCCAATATTTCCCACTATACAGTACATTCTTACCAGTCTGGTATAAAAGGATTTGTGTTTAGTGGCAGTGTCCTTTAGGTCCTCCATAGTCTTATAAACATATTTAGGCTTTGCTTTACCAGGTCCTCCTCTGTCCTTCTGCCATTGTTGCAGCTCCTCCTTAAATTGCTCCTCTTCTTCAAGCTCCTCATCGTCCATTGCAGCAACACCTGGCAACTAGTAACACAAAAATTATTATAATTATTATTATTAATTATATTTTATCAATCGTCATTATTATTATTATTTATTCATACATTAGGTCCTGAGTTTCCTAGTTCTTTAGTTTTGGTTGCCTTCACTGGATTAACGATACCCTCACCTCTCTTACCTAATCCCCTACCAGGGACATACCCCATCTGTAAACAACAACAACAACAACAATAAACAACAACAACAATAAGTAAATTACCTTTTTCATCATCTTACTAGCGAACCCGGACGAGTGTTTCTGCCAGCTCCCCCAGTCCTTATCACTCACCATTAGTTCCCTCCTCCTTTTCTCTGCCATACTGCTGCTACCAGCTCTACCAAGAGGTCTACCTTTACCGCTTCCTTTATTTATCGTTACATTACCAGGAGCTGCTCCTTGAGCTGCTGGTTTCGTCTTAAACATATGGAGCTGTCTGTTTCTTTCCAGACTGGCCGTTTTAAACCCAGTCAGTGTCTCAGGCTCTTCTCCTCCTCCTCCTCCTCCTTTACTGTCCAACTTCTTCTGATCAATACTCTCCAATATATAATCAACTTGAAAATCAAGATCCTGGGGGGGAGAAGGGTAGTTATTTAAATACTAATTTTACTATTGCAATTAATTTAATAGTCGCCATTCTTAAATATAAATATAGTACTCGTTAATTAAAAGTGATTTGACCACACCCGTTGATTAATTAATTACTTCGTCATCATTGTCAGACTCCTCCCCTTCTTCCTCCTCTTTTTGTGACGAAACGAAATCGACCGGAGCCAAATAGTCTTTCTTGGACCTAAAATTAATTAATGATAATTATTATTAATTAATTAATATTGACTTGTATCCCGTCTCTCCAGTACTGCTCGACCATATTCCTAACATGGCGTCTTCTTTAGTAAACTTCCTCCTTCCCCTCTTGTGCAGTGATCTCATATCATCTTCAGTCACCTCAAAAGACTCTAGCTCGTCAGAGGAAGACATCTTGAAATTAGAAATATACGGAAAATTAACGGAACCACTCCTCGTGGCATCTCCCCACGTGCTTCCACGTGTGCAACAAATGGAATAAATTTTAACTCCAAAGATGGCGTCCATCAGGTACATCCCTCATTCATTCCCTCCTTATAGACGGGGGGACGGAGCCTATATCGACAGCCCCGAGGCTAAGAGCATACTGGAAAAGGGCAGACAATGGCTCCGTGAGAATATCATTAAGTATCATTCCGAGTATCCCGTGGATACTACTGTAGCTCCTTCTAATGATACTCGGAGGAAGTCACGTGATCCTTCTATATATACAGGGGCTGGTGGTAATGCTTATGTTAACTGGAAGTTGAGTCAGTATTATCTCTCCGTTGGTAATAATGATTATTATATCGAGCACCTGATGAAGGCAATTGAAGCCATACATACTGCATTAAGCATCGGAGGAGATGATGGGATAGCGTTTTATATTGGAAAAGCAGGTAGCCTTTAATTAATAATAATTAATATTAATTATTAGTTAATAATGCAATTAAGGGGCTAGTGGAAGGGATGGGTCCAGGCTATTAAGGGGCAGGTATTAAAAGCTTTTATCCCCCAAAATTGCTCCGAAACAAATTATGTATTAAGTTATAAACATGGTACATAAATATTGAAATTGTTTATTAAAATTACCAATTTAAACATGATGTATAATGCAACTATAATGTGTAAATGTATTTATTCTCATTAGGTCTCTACACTTTGGCTTCATTGATTTATAATTCCTACAATGAGCCAGTAAAGACTGAGACTTATTTGAAAAGTCTTCTCTCGTGTCTTCCAGCTGCTCTCTCTCCCTCGCCTGATGAGGTACTCTATGGTAGAGCTGGTTACTTGTCCTGTCTCCTCATCGCTAAGAAGTACCTACCAGCTGATGTCTGTACTAAATGCAACCTTGACGGAGCCATGAGACAGATGTTTGATACACTGATAGCCTCTGGTCAACAAGGACACAAAAAGTACTTATTATTATTATTATTATTATTATATATTATTATTTTCTAGGATTCTTCGTTATTTCTATTATGGTTCAGACTACCTAGGTGCTGCCCATGGTACAGCTGGTATATTATTCACACTGTTACACTGTCCAGTTGAGTGGATCAACGAACCAAACATTAAACCATTACTAGTCAAAACCATCGACCACCTGGTATCAGCTCAACTACCTAACTATTTTTAGCTTCTGGTGCCTCGGATAAGATAAATAAAGAGCTAAGCGGACAATAAACAACTTTTTCCTTGTGGAAATTTGATATAAAGACCCTACAGCACTCGAGCAGAAGGCAGTAATGCCTTGAAGACAGAGTAGTGAAATGTAATATGCTCAGACAGGACAACTGCTTTGCCCTCGCTTCACACCTACGTGTGGCTCAAGTAATAATTTGATGGGGACACTCCGAGCTCCGATGATAGATCAAACTAGACCAACCCAGGAGCCTCCACTCATCACAAGGACTAATGATGTATTCCAGATCGGTACCCCAAGAGTAAGGATACAGCAACTAATTTGCTGATTGTCACAGACTATCATTGTCTTGTTGTGTCATTAATAACAGAGTCCCTGATTGTGTTAGCTACAGATGGTTTAAAGATGATACAATTTGATGAACCTCAGTCTTTTTATTCTTGTTTGTGGTGAGTTCGGTGATCAATAGATGATAATCCCAGTCATCCCACCATAAGTTACTTGGAGATGCTGCTGTACCTCTCCTAATAAATCAGTGACTGCTCACAACAATGAGGAAGACATTTGACTAGTTTTAAACTTTTAATTTACTATAATTTAGTGTTAATAATAATTAAAATACCTGTGATGTGCTGTGTTTGAGATAATCATATTCATAGTTGATATACACAATATAAATAATAAACACTTAACAAACAATTAGCAGCTACTTCACACGTGACCACCAAACCTGCACTTACATTAACAGTAAAAAGTCAGTGTGGCCCTATAGGTTCCTCAGGTATTGGAGTCATGGTAGGAGGTGGAGGAGGTAGAGTACTAGTGACGTTAAACATTGAGAATATAGTAGAAGCAACGTCAGACCTACTGACAAAGAAGGACTGGTTGCTAGGAGTATAGTACAGGTAGCCGAATCCAAATGGCATTGAAGAAGCAGATCCATTGAATACCATTGGCTCATCATTATTCGGAGTGTACATGGTGAATGTATTTGCTGGTATACTAGACCCACTCATCTGATTAGTAACAACATTGGTAACAGTGATCATAGAGTTACTGTACGTAATGAACTCATAACTTTGAACTGGACGTACCAAAGCACTATCCAATGGTATTATATCCTGCCCACCAATTACCAGAATCGTGTTATTGTTATTGTCCACTCTAGTGCCTACTGTTTGAGATGAAGTTGATATAACTGTCTTAATAGCATCAATAATCTCAGGACGGTTGCTAACAACGATACTGTTTGAACCGACAGATATTGTCTGTGGTCCTTGAATCTCAACTGGTGTACTTGATAGAGACAAAATGTTAATTTGATCTGAATTAGACTTATACTGAATCAATGTGTTGAACATTTGATTCATTGAGCTGAATGCAATAGACCCATCCTGATTGATAACAGAATACCCTCTGTTGCTGAATCTAACGCTCTGGACTGAACTAACTGATAAAGTGGTCTCCTCAGTAATAAGATTAGTGACCGATCCTCCAATTGTAAGGACAGTAGTGATCCGAACACTGAAAGTAGTAGGAGGATTAGCAGACCTAATCATGTCGATGGTCTCGGAGTTATCGGTGAAGAAAGCATTCCCTGATATCTCATTATAGACTAACTGACCACTGCCTGGCACATTAAGAATAGATCTGCTCTGGAGGACACCATTTCTATCGTAATAGTAGAACCGTCTGATTTTATCGCTGAGAAATTGTATAGTACCAGCTCTTCGAATGAAGAGATTGGGTCCATTGTATCCAACCACTTCATCCGAAGTCACGTTACGCTGTGTACTGCCAGTCAATGATATGAGATTAATATCACTGCCAGTGATACGGTCAATGGCTCGCACTATAGGATTACCGTTTTCATCGTCCCTAACAACTACCGTTATACCACTGGTCGGTGGTACGGTGGCCGGTGGTGGTGCAGTGGTTGGTGGTGGAGCAGGGGTTCCTGGTCCAGGTGTGGGAGTAGGAGCAGGAGTAGAAGTAGGAGCAGGAGTAGACGTCTCTGGTCTCATTAGTTCATTGTTAATAGCAGCATCAAGTGTGGCTCTATCAGTGATGAAGACTGTAGAAGTACCTCCAGAACCTGGAGTTATGTAGACATAAAAAGTAGTCGTGGCAGTTTCAATATAAGGAGTGGGTGTCCCTGTTCTGATGGTTGGAATAGTTTGACCAGAGTAATAAGTTTGTACGGAGCTTGCAGTGACTCCAGGGAATATGGCGTTGCCGTTCAAGACGCCACCAAAGGAGGTTCCCAGTAATCTTACAGTGCCTCCAGTGGGTACCTCATGACGTACTGTGTTCTTCCCCAACCTCTCTATATTGCTGCCTCCTATCATTAGGAAGAAGTTGCCTTGAGCGTCTCTGCTGCTAAAGGTCACCCCAAACTGCGGGTTGGATAGCAATCCTCTCACTGTACCATCATTAGTCAGGAGTGCGTTACCATTATTATCAACGACTATTTGGTAGGTTGAGTCAACAGTAAAGGTCTGATTAGCTATAGCATTATACTGAACTGTATTCTGACCATTAGGAGCATAAGTAAATCTGGATATACCAGTGAATGGACCGCGTGAATTGGCAGGAGTAAAACTAATGGTTCCCCCACTGTAGCTAACAGAGTCTCCATTATTCAATGTCATGCTCATAGCTGATCCAGTGAATTCAACTACATTCTGCCCATTCAATTGAAGTATCCCGGTATTACCTGATCCAAGGACTGTGGTGTATACAGCTGATGATCCCGGTATTACTGTAGGCATTGTTGCAGCTGTAATGTTATTAATTAAAGATTGTAAGTTGGTAGCTAAGGCCTCAGATCCAGATACATATAGTTTGACAGTATCACCAGGACCATAAGACACTGTTACACCTCCATTAAAGGCTATACCAATAGTATGTCCAACACTATAAGCAAAGGATTCAATGCCAGTACTAGTTGAACCGCCTGAAAAGGTCTGACCATTGTATGAAAGTAATCCAGGTCCAGTGATATCAGAAGTCGTAAAACCAGCATTAATAGTGAATACAGTCACACCACCATACTTCACTCTATTGCCTTCGACTGTATAAGCAGCTTGAGATGTTCCACCTCCAGCCAGAAACATCTGACCCTCTTGAATCATAGCAGTGAGTCTTGGGCTTGTTGAGAAGACAGCATTACGACCATTAATGAAGAAGGAGTCATAGGATACAAAAGTGGTTGCTTCATTGCTGGCAGATCTGTACTGTTCAAAACCTTCTCCAGCTAAGAGGACATTGTCAATGTTATTAAAAGTGGTGCTACCAACCATAAGTGTTGTTCCAGTATAGCTAGTTGGGGATACAGCATTCCTGACATTGGTTGATGATGTTATCATGAAAGCATTGGTAACAGTTCCAAAGTTGAAACCAATAGCTCCTCCACCTCTAATTGGCTCTATGGTCATTGCAGCACCGGACAGTTTGCTTAACTGCTCAGTAATGAATGAATTCTCTGATGTTATAATTAGCCGCTCATTCCGCACGTCGTTCAATCTAACAAAAACCTTGCCTGGTGCTTTATCTCTCACTGCTTTAGAACCAGAGTACGTATAGACATGTCCAAAAGGTGATATATAATAATAGGGCATGTATCTGCGAAAAGCGGCTACACCAGACCCAGTTCCTAACTGATAGATTCCCGCCATTCCCATGTAGCTGAAGCTACCAGTGGAAGATATTGTTCTAACGGCTAAGAAAGAACCAGGTGTTATCAATGGCTGGCCATTGATCCTAACCATCCCGTTAGAAATTTCATAATTAGGATCAGGGAATCTCTGTGAAGCACTAAAGGATAACTGAGTAGCTGTTCGTGTAGTATTAAAGGTTGTAGAATAGCTAGTTGGATCAGGTACTTGAATAGTGATACTAATTATAGCAGTGTCACTGGTAGTAGTAACAGTTATCATTCCAGTGACACCATCAGTAATATTTAATGTCCTTGAATGAGGAATAAACCCGTTAACAGAGGCAGGTCCACCTAATAAAACAACAGTGATAGTAACAATTAATTAATAATGTCAACAGCAACAGGTAGGGGTAGGCAAATTATGCTTCAACTTTTGCCTACTATGCTTTGAAATAAATCAAATTATGCTCATAGTTTAAGCTTTACTCAAATATCAACTATCAAGTTACATGTATCTGTTATAATTGCAATATTATAATAATGCCAGAATCTGAAAATCTAAGCCACTGGACTTGCTACACTTGTATGGCTTGAGGGGATGAGTA
>NW_003546436.1:99467-103658 GCF_000090795.2 Amphimedon queenslandica | reverse complement strand
CAATAGCCTCACATAGTTTAACTGCTATTTAAAGGACTGAATACAGGATAGGTTAATCACTTCCACATTTTCTTTTACTTTTTTACTAATTTTTGAAAGGGCTTCACTCAGGTGACAGCCCTGCATTTAAACATCAACAAATAGATACTGTTCTATTATTATTTTTATTATTTTTATTATTTTTAGTCCAGGTGGATCTGACTGTGGTCTGGCTTATGTCAATGTTGATACTAACGCTCTTGAAATTGGAGCAGCTTTTGGTAAGAGAGAGTCATTATTAATATCAATTATTATTATTATTAAATAATAATAATTATTTTTAGGAGGTGAGAAGGAGACGGGTGGAGGCAGACAGGCTGGCAGTGACGCTTGGAAGAAGTACATGAGACGCTCCACCTGGTGAGGCCAATTGCAACAAAATTAACTATTTATTTTATTTATTTATTAAGCACCATCAATTACAGTGATGAACTACCTTTAGCTCAAGGAATTAAATTTGAATGATACTCACTGATAGTATATGTGTGTGCATCCCTTTATTTTGAAATTTAAATGACCATTTATTATTAATAGTATAATCAAACTAGCTGCTTCAGTTTTGAAATTAAAATATTATTTTGAATTATAAAAGAATAACTCAGTCTCAACAGCGTAATACAAACAATGAAAACATTCTCCTAAGACTAAACTAGTCTTTCTCTATCAGGTGGTGGGTAACTCTATTTCTCCTCGAGCTGCTTTAATCTCTTCAGGATCAACTAGTTCAGGATCTTTCACACAATACCTGGTGCCTTGGAATGGCAGTAGATGAATCTACAGTTAACACATAAAGAAAGGATGTACTTAGCTGACCCAGAAATAATTAATAATTATAATTTTAAATAAAATAACAGCTAGACATTGCAGATATTGTCCAGGCATATTCTGTGTTGCTCTGCCATTTTGTCTGAACAACACAATTCAAAAAATGATATTTACTAATAAAAGTAATTTGAGACATGTCTGACAAAAAATATTCATAAAAATGGCAGATCAAATTAATCTGAACATTGATTGAATTTAACTTCACGAGGTAGTGTGTATAAGGTGTGGTGGTGGGTGTGGTCTTACTTCTAAATGAGTATTGACTTCATCACTTCTTGACAGATAAGGGAAATTCCCTCCAGTTTTAAGATGAGCTCTTTTAGCGTCAGGGTAACACTTGTACATCTCTTCTTTACATCTCGTCGATAATGCTGACTCATCAAAAACCTAACAAAAAACAAGTTCCCAATTATTAACACATTATTATTATTATTATATATTTCTCCATCCCTGTGTTAGGTGGAGTCATGATCTTACATCCATTATTGTGATGTAGACGTCTTTTAGTCTCTGAGGCTCCACGTAATTAGCAGCACAATTCATCGTTAGTCTTGAGGCTAGTTGATCCTTTGAAAGAATATCCAACTAGGAAAAACAAAAACACATTTATTATTATTATTATTTAATTGTTATTATTATTATTATTATTATTATTATTATTATTGGAGGGAAGAATTGTTATTGTTATCATTATTAATATCATCATTATTGCTATTACTCTTCATGGTTAATCTACTTACTCTTTCAACCATAAAGTCTATTGAATTGGCCACGTCCATTTCTAATTTCTCACTCGGTAGGTTGACCAGTATCTGTCTCTTTAGCATAAAGGCTGGCATCAACCAAAAACTAACAAATAAATTTTAGCATAAACGGTAAGTACTTGCATTATTATTATTATTACTATTATTATTGTTGTTACTCTCGATTATTATTATTAATATACTTGTTAAGAATTGGTCACATGTCAACTAACAATTTGTAAGCTTTGATAAAGAAATAGATAACACATTTAATACTATCAGACCTGTGAACTGTCACTCTCTCTCTCTCTCCCTGCCTCTATTTCTTACGCTTTCGCACTCCCAGTTTGTTTAAAGGCCGTGGTATCAATGAACCCGTTACATATAAATATGGACGCTACCCTGGGACTCTTCTCTGTCTTCTCTGCCATCTTCTGAGCAACAAAAGCTCCCAAAGAAGCACCCAGAATGTGTATCTAATTAAAGGGATGTTCAATATTACCGTACGAGTTTATATGAGGTACTTTAGTTAGCTCAAGGTGATCTATTAGTTTTAAAAAACCCTCACAGAACTCATCGACACTCCAGTAGACTGGATACTCAACCTATCAACAATAATAATAATAATTAATTGTCATTCAAACATAATGAAAATTCATAAGCTCTTAAAATAACAATTATTATTAATTTATTATTATTAATTAACTCACTGATATTACACGGTATCCTTTTGCCGAAAGGTGCATGAGTTGTTTAAAGAAGACGTCGGCCGACCCACAGACCGGAGGTAGACAAACCAATGGACTCTTAATGTGTCGTGGACCAGCATCATATAATACCCAGGTCATACTGGATCTATCGACCACCACCTATTAATAATCATTAATTAATAATGAGAACATTTTATTAATTAATTAATTTGTTTGTTTTTTTGTTGTTGCTTTTTGTTTACTTTTCTCTGAGGTATGGTGCTCCTGAATTGAGCATAGTCCTCGCTAGCAGTAATGGGGTCTGGATCAGCGGGAAGAGCCATCATTCTCTCTCTGTCTCTCCCTCCAAATTATCACAATAACACCCTCAGAAAGGGTAGTCACGCCTATTTAGCTATTAAAGGGCGTGGTCATTTTCAGACACGCCCATAAACAAATATGGCGGTCAGGAGGTTGTTGAGTTTATGGTCTGTCAATGGCTCCAGGTTGACAGGACTAAGAGTAGCCTATGTCTCAACTGATCCTAAACCAGCGACTAGCCTTGTGAAGAAGGAGAGAGAGGATATAGAAAGAATGCCCGCGGATAAAATAGTAATAAAAATAATGTTTTTATAATGACACACACCTTGTTAAGTGAATTATTACTAATACTGTCTTTCCTCAGCCCACCCTCCAGTCAGTGTCTGGTCTGCCTGATGATGAAGTCGGTCGGTTGGTTAGGATATACCGACGATCAAAGAATGCCATGCAGTCTGGGACCAACAACACTCACCAATGGACGATGGAGTTTGACAACCAGGAGAGATGGGAGAACCCACTCATGGGATGGACTTCAACGTACGTAATACTTTTGGGTACCTTTTTCAAGGGCTGTAAATTTCGCAAATTGGCTAAAAAATTTCATTTTGTGGATTTAATTTTCGTGAATTTATGCCATCTGCCATCTTGCTTGATTTATGCAAAAGTAATTTTTGTGAATCTTCAAAAAATTGTAAATTTACAGCCTTAGAAAAAAGGCTCCCTACAGTACATTCTATTTATTTATTCGTTATTCATTTAGTGGTGATCCTAATTCTAATGTGATACTTAATTTTGATTCCAAAGAGCAAGCTATTGCATTCGCCGTTCAGAGCGGTAAGCAATGTGTTGTCATGGTAACCCCTGACCCCGCCCACCACAGGTTTCAAGTATCAGGTGACGAAAGAACAGCTTCCGATAACGAGACGAAAATCTTACGGAGATAATTTTTCATGGGACAAAAGAACAAGAGTTGGATCAAAATGAAGCGATTAATAACTAAATTTAATAACTACTTAATAACCTTTATTAATAACTAGCAGAACAAATGATAAGTTATTTATAGTTACAAGTTATTTTTAGTAACAGTTTATTCAAACTTGATGCCTTGTGCTAGTGGAAGTTCTTTACTGTAATTGATGGTACTAGAAAAGGGGTGTGGTTATTAGTGGGCGTGGTTAATATCATTGGTGGGTGTGGCTTACCAAGTAGATCGTCTCATATATTGTTTCCAGGCGTCACTCCCAGACTCACGTCCTCCTCCCGTTGCTTTCTCTCCACCAAATGCTCCGCCTATTTCTGCTCCGTTAGTTGGAATGTTAACATTGACAATACCAGTATCAGCACCAGTTGGACTAACAATAATAATAATAATTTAATAATAATATAACAACAATAAATAATAATAGAACACAGTGTGTACATTATTTGCTTGTTTTATATAATAAATATCATCTAGGGCTATCACCTGAGTGAAGCCCTTCCAAAAATTTTATATCGAGACTTTACATCAGTTCCAGAACTGATATACCATTCAATCCTTTAAATAGCAGTCAAACTATGTGAGGCTATTGTGG